>NC_136482.1:193792557-193800057 GCF_053919585.1 Euprymna scolopes
AAAATCCATATATGACGAAGCTGCAAACAACCGACCATCCCTTATCAGAAAGAAACAGATGTGAAAATCCATTAACAGATATGGCTAATAAAATAGTCATCCACAAAGAAGATAGCTTATCAATGTTCTGTTAGGAAAACAACAGCGAAACCGGAATGATATAAAAATGAAAATTAATTACTTCCGAACGCTGCCTCAAGTTAGAAAGGTCACAATTTGCTAAGGTTACTTTATGGAAGAATTTTAATTGACGACTACTGCGAGATGGGTGGTCGTTGAGGTCGAAGAGAGAGGCTGGGCTTGAATCCTCATCACCTCGACTTATCATTTCGATGTTTAGTACTTTGGTTTTGATGCGGAAGTCTCTCGATACATATTTTACGCGGAATAAGACAAGCAGTACCTGGTAGATATGTTAACTTATTTTTCGGACAAATTCTAATAGATTGGCGCAAGCCAAAGTGAAAAGTAACGGAACCTTTTTGCAAAAGAAGGACAAGTTCGTCGAAAGATCAGGAATAAAAGAAAGTTCTCAAGTAAAATATGACCCCCTAAAATCTTTTCATACTGAAAAGTTGTGGCATTCTTTTTTTAGAACGATGAATGTGTTGGTTTTATACAACGAAATATGCTTTTCACTGTAATGCACAATCTATATTTCTTTCTCTTGTATATATATATATATATATATATATATATATATATATATATATATATATATATATATATGTAACTACTTAATTTACCTACATAAAATTAATATACGAAAGAATAGATTTATGCGTAAACTTTATTTACTTCAAAACGTAGGTAGAACTAGTTAGTAAGTTATAAAATATATATGGTGATTAAGCTACACTGAATATTCCGCATTTCATCCACTCTAGGACTCTTCAGGCTTAATCGCCATATATATTTTATAACTTACTATATATATATATATATATATATATATATATATATATATATATATATATATATATATATATATTAGTGTTGAGACGATTAATCGGAATCGGGAATCGGAAAAATCGGAAGATTTGGAGGTACTGGAATCGGAAAAATTAATGCCTATTTTCCGATACCAAAACGATTCTTTTAATTGCCTTTTTATTTGATTTTATTTAAAGTAAACTCTTCCATTGCCTGTAATAATGATAAAATAATAAATATTTATTGATTTAAAACCAGTGAAGCCAAAATCGATATCCACACGTGTATTTTGACGCTTAGGAAAATATCTGCATATTTAACATCTGTTTTTACGAAATCGGGGGAATTAACAATCTTATAGTTAAATAGATTTATAAAGGATCGAAATCGATAATTGTATCGGAATCGTGAATTTAGCACGGAATCGGTAATTGTATCGGAATCGGTAAAAATATACACGTTCACATACACCTTTTACGATAAAGCTAGAACCTAGAATTAGATAGAATCGAGCAATTGCATCACCAACGGACAACGCCAGCCCCAACGTGGGTTTCGATCTACTGCATCTCATCAGTGACGTGCTCCGACATAGGCGCGAACCTAGGTGTGCAATACTGACGACCTAACCATATGGGCCACGGCGCAATCTATTGGCTATGCCTCGATTTTTTAAATTCTTATATTTTTATCCAGTTCTACATTCTACGATGTCGGAGAACGTCACTGATGAGATGCAGTACATCGAAACCCACTTTGGGTCTGGCGTTGTCCGTTGTCGATGCAATTGCTCGATTCTATCTAATTCTGGGCTCTAGCTTTATCGTGAAAGGTGTATGTGAACGGGTATTTATATATCTATCTATAATCTCCTCTAAATGTCTAATATATATGTATATATATGTATATATATGTATATATATATATATATATATATATATATATATATATAAATATATATATATATATATATATATATATATATGTTCATGGGGAAATATGATATGTTAATTCTATCATATTTTACCATTTATGTATACCAATCCTTTACTTAACTGCAGAGCATATGCAAATAAATGACAAAAGTCTATATTCCAAATTTCAAGAAGTTGACCATCTTACCGTTTATTTATTTAAGTACCTTGAAATGCACAATTCTTGACAGCACCTGTTTCGTATGCCATTATTACGTAATTTTTTTGAATTTATCCCGCTGTTAACTCATCAGAAAAAAAAGAACTTATAAACTTCAAAAGAAGCACCGGACGGATATAAAACAAATTCTTGGAAAAATGAGAGAAATAATAATAATGCTAAAATAGTTATTTAAAATTAATTAAATGGCAATAAAACAAACGTGTTTAAACGTATAAAAAACTTAATAAAAAATATTTATACAGGTGATAAAAGAAGATTTATATCAGGATTATTATCATATACGAATCAATAGACAATTAGTTTCATTTAAAAATAAACATAAATGCATACATTATTGATTTGACCGTTATCAATATTATCTATTTTCTTTTTATTTGTGGATTTTGCAATCATGCCCATATTTTTTTATTCTTTTTTAAATTCATACGTTTCTTTTCTTCTGATGAATTAAAGACGGATAAATTAAAAAATTGACATAATAGTTATATGAATTATTCTGCGCTACGAAACAGGTGCTGTCAAGAATTGTGCATTTTAACGTACTCAACGAAATAAACGGTAAACTTATCATTTTGAAATATAGATTTTTGTAATATATATATATATATATATATATATATATATATATATATATATATATATATATATATATATATATTACCAAAAGTACCCGTCGTTGACTGGGTTCAAAAACAGCTTACAGAAAATGGACTCTGATTTATGAAAGTATGATAGGTTATGAAAAGGAAGGGTTGTAAATTTGGGTTGAATTTGGGGGTATCAAAACCAAAGCAAAATATGATGAAAGTAAAAATACACAATTTATTATACCATACCTGTTCACACTGAAACACTTATCACAATATTCTGTGGATCTATATTAAAAAACCTTGTAAAACTTTGTGACATATTTCGATTCCATGGAAGTCAGGTGTGAACGAAAACACCATAATTTTATTATAGCATATTTCTTCAAACTGAAACATAATTATCAAAGTATATTCACGCGGATAGATATGAAAAGTCTTTATTAAAGTTTGTCCCTGCTCCCATTCTATGGAGGCCAGGCGCGAACGCAGACCCCACAATTTTATTATACCATCCCTATTTAAGTTAAAACAAAGTTATCAAATGATTCTTATGTACATCTATATAAAAAACACTTGTAAACGTTTCTTTTTTAACTTTTCAATTTTTTATTTCCATACTTTGTTGACCAGTAGCGAACGCAGACCCCACAATCTTAATGAACCACCATTTGCCAGATGAAATATACTCATTCCTGTGGCTCGATACATCTTCTATCAGTATATATATATATATATATATATATATATATATATATATATATATATATATATTTTACATGGAGTTCACCATTTATCAAGGCCCAATGGCCACTCATGGATAAGGGTTATTGTGTGTGCAGTAATCAAAGGGATAGTGTAGCAATAATATTGGAGAATTTGTAAGGTGTCATTAATTAGGGGGGCATTTCATCAGGAATTTGTTTGTGTTGGACTTGAAGACATCCAGGTTGAAGTCGGGAGGGAAACAGGCAAGCGGAACAGAGTTCAACAGGCGTGCAGTTCTAAGAAAGAAGCTTTGTTCATGTTATCTACGTTTTGATTTAGGCACAGATAGGGAGTGGGGAAAATTATTGACGGTGGTTTCAGCTAGTCGGGTGTTTTTTGAAAAAGATTGGCGAGGGGGGACCAGAGAATGGAGCTCAGACGAGCACCTGCCATGGAAATAACGATAGAACAATGACAGGCTCGCTACGTCTCTTCTGTGGGAAAGAGGTTGCAGTGTAGAGACAAGGGCATCCCCCACCAAGCCACCGAGTCTATTTTGTACTCTGTCAAGGCACGATAGGCTGTTTTTAGCAGCCCCCGCCCAGATGTGGCAGCAGCACTCCATCTTTGGACGTACTTGGCTCTTATATAGATAGAGAATTGCATCATTAGTGAGATATCTTCTGGAACGGTGGAAGGATCCCACCATTTTCCCAGCGACCTTGGCCACAGACTTGATGTATGTGTTCCATTTAAGATCAGGCGTTAAGGTCAAACCCAGGAGCATATCAAAGCCTGGGGCCTCCCTTAGTCGAGAGCCATCCATTTCAATTGATGCCAGATGGGGATCAGAGCGTTTATAATGTAGAGATAGGAGCTTGGTCTTAGATGCATTAAAGGTAACCAACCACCTCTTTCCCCACTGTACCACGCGCTCAAGATCAGAGGAGAGAGAATCAGAGAGAACATCATCATTTACAGCCTTTTATGTGTTGCTATAGATGGTCGTGTCATCAGCATAGATGTCAACGAAAGATTTTAGTATGTGTTTTGGGAAATCATTGATGTAGATCAGGAAGAGAGTTGGGCCCAGTATGGACCCCTGAGGGACTCCAGCATTAATACTGTGGGCCTCTGATTTCTGCCCATCAACCACTACTCTTATGAGCCTATCTGAGAGAAATGATTTAATCATAGAGAAAACATTTCCAGTTATACCGTAGCTGGAAATCTTGTGTAGTAGGCCCTTATGCCAAACCTTATCGAAGGGCTTTGATATGTCAAGAGCAATTGCTCTAGAAATTAAGCCTTTGTCGAGAGATTCGCTAATCCTATGAGATATAACCGTTAGCACATCTGCTGTAGATCTAGCAGAGCGGAAACCATATTGCGTGTCGCTAAGAAGGTTATTTCTTCTGAGGTGGTTGACTACTTATCTATTTATTGTGGATTCCAGCAACTTACTCATGGCACACAGGAGACTTATTGGTCTGTACTGAGAGGGGGATGACTTATTTCCTGAATTCTTAAATACAGGGCATACTGATGAGGTTTTCCAGGTTGTTGGAAAGCACTTCGCTTAAACAGTTTGAAAAGTATGGGGCAAGTTCTGGTTGTAATTTTTTTAACACTATAATTGGAATACCGTCGGGACCAGTTGCTTTACTGGAGTCAAGGTTCTTGATTAGCTTGGCGACCTCACGCACAGATATTTGTATGTTGCATAGCGTGTTGTCTGTTATAGGAGGGAATATAGGGAGTTGATGGTCTTCGTCACACAGGGTAGAATTTGCCGCAAAGTTTTTGGCAAATAGTTTGGCCTTTTCGGATACTGTCGAGATGACCTCTGGTCCATTGATAATGGTTGGGATAGAACGCACGTTTCTGTTCAGGATCCTATTTGCTATTTGCTAGAACTGGTTGGAACCAAGCCGCTGCTCACTACTTTGGACTTAACGGATTGCGCATATAGTTCTCTTGCATTTTTTATTACTCTTTTACAGTGGTTGCTGGCGGTTCTGAAAGCAGCTTTAGTTTCAGTGCATCTTTTACGTTGGTAGCAATGGAAAAAGTGATTTCTGTGTGCGATGGCAGCAGCACATTCGTGGGAGAACCATGGCTGGCTGTTAGGTTTTTGTTGGAATTTTTTGGATGGTATGAATTGGTCTATGCCTACAAGTAACCATTCGGTCAGGTCTGATACTATAGAGGACACATCCTTTTTAAACATGGAATAGAGAGGAAGATCAGATATGAATGTACGGAAGTTATCCCAGTCCGCCATAGAATATCGGTATTCAGAACGGTGGAGAGGTACGTCTGTAGATTTATTATATTTCATTTTTATCTTAACTGATACGACGCAATGGTCGGAGGATCCCAGAGGAGATAGAACGGAACACGAGCATAGCTCAGGGGAAGTGGATAGAAAAAGGTCTAGGAGGCTTGCGAACTGACCGGTACTATCAGGCACACGGGTGGGCTCGCGGACAATCTGAGTGAGGTCATAGGCAATGGCAAAATCATGACAGAACCTCCCCTCATCATCAGTCTTATTTGAGTGGGCCAGCCATTCCACATTATGGACATTGAAGTCACCGCAAATGTGAATGTTAGCTGAGGGATGAGCAGACAGGATGTGGTCAATTTTTTCTGATATACTCTTAAAGACAGTAACTCCACTGTTGTGGGAGCGATAGAGGGCAAATATAAATGCGGTGGTGTAAGCAAGTGCAACCCGGAAGCACATATAAGGTAGATTAGGGTCTTCTCTGGAGATATCCCTGTCACATGGGAAGCCATATTTAATGTAGGCACATATTCCATGCCCGTGGTGATCTTGGGGGTCAGATTTAGATGTTAGGTTAGAGTATCCTTTAATTATGACCTCATCTAAGGAGGTGGTCGGCCCTATTCCAGTTTCGCTTAGGAAGAATATGTCAGGTTTCGTCTCCTGTAATTGGGTTTCAACCTCTGGAAGGTTAGAACGTAGACCCCTGATGTTGGAGAAGGAGACGTGGTAGTAGGGGTCTACGTAGGAGGATGGGGTTCTAGGTTTATTCGTGTTTTCTTTTTTGAGATATTTCATGTTGAGGATTTTGGGGTTTGTGGAAGAGGTCAGTATACTTGGTTAGACCAGAGCAGAGAGGGAAAGTAAGAGAGGAAAGACAGGAATTTTTTTTTTATAGCACATGATAAGGTAAAGCCATAACAATTACCCACTAGTATGGCATCGAGAGGCCCCACCAGAGACTAGTGCATGGTCCAGAATCCATTCACCAAATAGCAATACAGCCGCCCCAGTACTTTGCACCTGCTGATAGGACAGCCTCCTTAGTGGTTATTCCAAGGTTCGGGTCCCTGACTATCAGGCGGTTAACGTCAGCCCAGATGAAAAAGTTTACCTCCAGCACCCTTACTAGTGACATGGCCGCAAGGATAGACATAGAGACAGAAAATTTCCGACATCTCAGACTACTGTTCACGAAGTACTACCGACCTAGGAAGCAGCTTTTTCTTCACCCTTTGTCAGAAACATCACTCATTAGAAATGAGGACTGAGGGACAAAAAAGGAGAAGCGAGAGTTACTGAAGCTGCCGATAACACATCCACTGTATTATCTACTCTCCATTAAAAAAGAAAAGAAAAACGGTAAGAGGGACTTATTTATATCTACTTAGTATAAGTCCTTTATATATATATATATATATGTGTGTGTGTGTGTGTGTGTGTGTGTGTTGTTTATTTGTTTTTATTAGCGATACTTTTTGAATGAATTCAATTATTTATATGAAAGTACATTTTTACCTAAATGCGAGTTGTGAATAATTTTCCCTTTAACCAATTTGGTACACCCAAATGGTGAGCGGCATATGTATTGTTTTTAAAATATAATTTTCTACTGTCACGTGTTTCGTCGTCTACGACTCATCAGAGTGGATGAATCTAGCGAGATTCGAAAGCAGGACCCCATGATAAGAAGCCTAAACCTATTCCACCGGCATATCTCGCACGACTACTTATGTATCGCGTTTTTACGTAGATATTTTTTGTTTTTGTTAGCGATACTTTTTGAATGAATTCAATTATTTAGATGAAAGTACATTTTTACCT
>NC_136482.1:193805057-193852557 GCF_053919585.1 Euprymna scolopes
CTCCACCTGAAAACCGGGTGGCAAGGCCGGGAGGGTGAACCTCTTGTGTGATACCCAGGAGGCGTACCTCAGTTCGACAGGCACTGAGCCAGTTCTCAGCCCCGTACCTGTTGGACTGAGTGTCAAGAACGGGTCCTTGAAAAGTACTCTACACAGTCTCTAAGCAACCGAAGCAGCAAATAAGCTCATCCCCAATATAATCGGGGTAGAGATTTAATTGCCGCCCACCACAGCAATATGTCAGTCACTCAGCCTGACAGTTGCGAGTGCCTGTCGGACTGAGGTACGCCGTCTGGATATCAGAGACACAATTGACTACTTGGAAGATAACATTCGATACACTATTGCTAAAAATACAACTTAATTTAAATTTACAGCTGGAAAAATTAAGCTTAATTTAATACGTAAATTAAGTCGTGGGGGTCATATGTCCGAAATTGTATTTGAATTATAAGATCATCAAATTAATCTTTGGGATAAACCATATATTCGTATCAGAAAAATATTTTTCTATTTTAGTTTAGTGTCTGGCTCGTCAATATAAAAAATAATCTAATAAGGTTCAATCGCGCGAACGAAGTTTAAACGTCCATTTCGTGAATTACTTCATTCATCAAATGCATCTCTCAGTAAATTGATCTATCGCGCGCCGTACTGCATGAAGCTCCGTCCTGCTGAAATCACATGATGGATTGTTAAACCAATGTGAACGCAAAATAACTGATAGCTGCCAAATCTGCAATCAAAGAAAATAGAATTGTCAATTTAAAGTTCGTTGCCTCTAAAAATTACTCTACATAATGGAAGTGTGTTAGAAATCAGCACTGAATACATCGAGATGTTGAAGCGTATGAACAAAAACAGACAAATGAACGAAGGTTTTTTTTAATAAGATTATGAATCTTCATATATCTACTTTTCTTTTTCAAAATCATTCACATACATAAATCAGTAAATATGGACTTGTTGTTCAATATAAAAAGTAAATATCTTTGATAATTTCGAGAATACGTATTTCTTTTTCATACACTATCGCACGCACACGCACACACATACGCACACACATATATACACACATACATACATAAATATATATGTTTATTTATATAACTTGGCTTGTCTATAGCTACCTTAACAGTCAACAGTGATTGAAGGCTCACGGTTCTTTTCACACACACACACACACACACACACACACACACACACACACACACACACACACACACACACACACACACACACACACACACACACACACACACACACAGAACTTGTGTATAGCTACTTTCACAGTGAACGGAAATTGAAGGCCTTGAAGGCCTAGGTTTCGAGCAGGGAGGTCGATTCGATACCTAAAGCCACACTGATGAGTCCTTAAATTTGGAAACACGTTTCTGTCGATGTTACTATTTATATAACGGTGTAAGATGCTTGACATCAGGTTGACGGGATCTAATGTCCAGGTTACGAATCTTTGCTAAAAAGAATAGACAATCTACTAAATAGAATTTGTTTTCAATGCGATTTAAATAGTGCGATTTAAATAGTGCGATTAATCCAAAGGAAAGTGTTTTCTATTTTATTCTTTCGACACCAACGTCTCACCCGGTATGCAAGACCGAACACCTGAAACTTTAAAAACACTTTGTCGCCCAATACATCCAATAACGTTTAGACTTCAAAGAATCAACAAAACAAAACAAAACAAAACTAATAGAACCATCTCCCCCAAAAAACAACAAACAAACAAAAAAAAAACAAACGACAACAACAAACAAATAAATTAAAACGAACGTACAATTCGTTCAGTTCGTAATGTTTCATGAGTAAATACCTCTTAAAATGTTTTCTTTACGAGATGAGCTATCGTTTTTCTAATGCCCATCTTACATTAATTGCCTTCCGAGTCTTACTTGTAATGATGTTCATCTGATTCTATAGTCGGGCAGACCGGTATACCAATGAAGATAAAAACGATACCGACTTAATTTATGTCTTATACTAGAAGAGCGCCCGGCGTTGCCCGGTTGTAAAATACGCTTAAATATGATATTTGTATTTATACAGATTTCGTATTTATTATAAAGTCAATTCTCTGTTGATTATTATATTGCGCCTAACATATAGTCTAGTGCTCCTCCCGGCATTGCCCAGTCGTAAAATACGCTTAAATGCAATGTTTTGATTAATTTATCAATATTATAAAGCCAATAATATATTGATTATTATAGTGTATATAAGTGATTTCAAAAGTAAAAAAAAAACAACAAAAAACATTAATTGGGTACCATCAATTAGAATCGAAACCAAAGCATTTAGCGCTCCAATTCTAGTCGTCACAGTTTAGGCTATCGTCAGATGGATGAAAATGGTTCAAAATGAACCGACTTTAACGTTTAAATGTATATTTACGCATGCGTACAAGGGCAATTTAAATAAACTTACGTCTACCAAGTTCAATGTATTTTCAATTTCAACCCCTTAGCAGCTATTTTTACCAGCTGAAAACTCATAAAATCGGTCCACAAAAAATGCAATCATTTGACCCGCCCCGCGTAGCTCTCCGAACGTGTGTCTCGGAGGAAATGCACTTTGAAAAAATGGAGACAGACAGATATAGTGCGTTTTATGAATTAGAGATTAGATATTTAATTACTGAGTACC
Organism: Euprymna scolopes; assembly: GCF_053919585.1. Classification (NCBI taxonomy): domain Eukaryota; kingdom Metazoa; phylum Mollusca; class Cephalopoda; order Sepiida; family Sepiolidae; genus Euprymna; species Euprymna scolopes. The sequence continues at coordinate 193,807,722 of NC_136482.1, forward strand.
CATTATCCTAACTAGACGCTCCTTTTGGCTGAACTATTTTCAAAGGGAAGATTTTAGATTCACTATTTCTTCAGACTTTTTTCTGTAAGAATTACAGCAACTGAAACCGAACTTAAAATCATTCATGTGCCACACCCTTATATTAACCAATAAAATAACCCCAACTTCTGTCACATCGTTGCAATGTTTTACCATTGTTTTACAGGTAATTTAATGAAATAGCACTTGTGCCCACTCAACGTATATAACACCGCTGGTTTAATTCTAGGTCTTGTTTGATTTGTCTGTTTACTGTAGAAAGTATTGCTTTGCTAATTCTACCTATTTCTGGTTTAGTTGGGTTGTTTTATTGTAAATCCTAATGTGTTGTCTTCTAACAATGCCATCATTTCTCTTCAAATTATGGTGACGATGATGAGGATATAAATTAGTTCACATATGTTGTACAATACTCGTATAAAGAAGGTTAAATTATTTTATATATGTCCTAGGGAAAGTGCAATTATTTCATATATGTACTGTAAATTACCGGTCATAGGAAAGGTACAATTACTTCATATATGTGTTGTCTAAGACACGTCCTAGGGTAGGTAAATTATTCTTGAACTTCCTATTCATGGAAGACGGAGCTCCTTGTCACTCTGCTAGGGCGACACAACATTGGTTGAGCCAAAATGGGATGAATAAACTTTCATGGCCAAGACAATCCCCGGATATTAACCAAATTGAAAACTTTTGGGGTATATTAGACCAGAAGCTTTGCAAAAAAAAAGGGGGCCATCTTCTAAGTTTAAACTTTTAGCATTATTGCGTCAGACATGGCCAGAAATTCCTCAAGATGATATTCGTCACCTGATCAGTGCCATGCATAGAAGAACCCTAGCATAAAAAAAAACAGCAAAGGGAATGCCAACAAGTAATAGTTATCATATTTGTTACCATTTATTTTTGATTCTGTTCTATAAATTAGGTTTCTTGAAAATAAGCTGTGTCTATGGGTACCAATACTTTTCTTTCATGTATATATATATATATATATATATATATATATATATATATATATATATATATGTGTGTGTGTGTGTGTGTGTGTGTACATAGAATATGAAGAAATAAGAAAACGACAATATAGTATTTTGAAGCCTAATCTAGACATTGGCCAAGTAATAGCTCGGCTCCTTGGTATTGTGTAACAACGACATTTATTTCTTCTTTCTCCCGGCAAGCTTGACTTCGCGTTGCCACTGTAACGTCTCTCATGTGATCGTCTCCTCTAATGTGCTTTCTCATCTTTTTATAATCTTTTTCCTTACAGTGACATCAATTAGTATGCATATGCGCTGTTACAAACAGATCATAGCTAGATTAGGAGCGGAATAATATCTAACGAACTGCAAGCACTTGTGCCCCCACGACGTGAACACCCTCAACAGACCCGACAGGCTGCAAAATCCCACCCCACACTGTAGAGATCCCTAGATGTAAACGATCTTTCTACTCCAGTAGTTTCTTCCCCAGAACCGCTAGACTTTGGAATTCCATTCCAGGTCCCTGCTTCCCCAACTGTAATGACGTGCAGAAGTTCAAGTTCCACGTGGACAGATATCTTGCTGCCCAAATCCGTACATAGTGCCCCAGTAGTTGTTGCCCCTGATAGTAGCCCCCTACACGAAAGTGGCAATGTGCCTTGTTTGGGGTGAAAATGTAAAAAAAAAAAAAAAAAAAAAATTGTACATGAGAGAAAAAAAGTGTAATATATTGAAACTGTTGGAGGAGGGAAATTGGAAAACTACAGTGATCTATGTGATATCAATATTAGATATATTCCTCCTCTATTGTATAGATCATTGTAGTTTTCCATTTTCCTTCCCTCAACATATTCAATATATTACCCTTTTCCTCTCACACACAATTACTTCGCTTCTTACGTAGCTACTGCTAGACGTCGAATCCTTAATATGTCACCTAGCATAGTAATCTCCCCCAGTTGCAATGCACTTGTTGTACGGTTCTAATAAATTCTGGAAGGTTCCGTGGAAATCCTCTTGCGTGGGCCAATGACCCCCATCACAGTCTCTTCATCTCATCAAGTGTCTTATAACGACAGCTTAGGGAATAAAAAAAGTCACAGGGAGCAAGGTATGGACTATAGGGAGGGTGGGGAATTGTCTTGATGTCCATCTTGATCAAATAGTCTGTGACAAGGATGGAGTTGTGGACTGACGCATTTGTGCAAATCTTCCGCATCTTCACTTCCTCGCGAATAATTGTGTGTACAGTCCCCACACTGACATCAAACTGTGTACTTAGTCAACGACGGTCCTTATCCATGAAATTCTTTATTTAATTAATCAGCTCTCGTGTTCTTACGCCCTTACTCCTTCCACAACTCTCATTATTCCTCACAGACTCCCTGCCTTCCTTGATTCTCTTATGCCACTCCAAAACTAATGCTCGATTCGTGCAAAAGGGCTCAAAAAGGATTCTGAAGCATTCTATACGTTTCTGTGGCATACGTTCCCAGGTTGCATTTTTGAAATTCATCGGCTATGACAATTAGGCTTTAGTAAAGTGTATTCCACTTCTTGCTGTAGCTGTTCATTTCATAAGATGTATAGCAATAACATACTGAATTTTCAAGAGTCTATGACAATTTTAAATGCCTGTACAAAAAATGTCTGGAAACTTATTGAAGACACCTCGCACACAGGGAATACTTCATACGCTATGTAGAAATAATATCCGGTTAAAACTATGGCCCATCCTTACGTTGTCAGACGGAGGTACGTCGTCTCACGACTCACTTTTGTTCTTGTCTCTAAGAATATTGAATAAATGGTATGAATTTAATTAAACATTCGATACTTGTCAGATTTCTGGTACCTCAAACAAATTAACACATTAATCTGTTTACTTAAAATGGACACTCAGCAAGCACTGTGTGTAAGGGGAATAGACAGAGGAGGCACTCTAAATAAAACGGTTGAATAAAGAAAGAAATGGAATTAAGAAATGATGCTGATAGGAATTATGACATGTTTATCTAATAAAATCTCCTTGTGATATGATCGCCTGTGCAAACATTGCGTATCGATAATAGCCTCATACGATATCCATGTTTTTCTCATTTTATCGCATATCTCTGCGGGCTTGTTTTCTTTTCTCACCACGTCTATTTGGTCAAGGTGCGAATTGACATTCAAATGTCATGTTTTAAGCCGATAAAAAGCCTATAAAAAGCCCAATCGCAAAAAAAAAAGCAAAACGAAAGACACACAAAAAAAAATATATACAAAAAACGGAAGCCATGTTAGCTAATCAAATAGGAGAAGTCGATGAAATGGAAATTCTCGTCTGATATAAAAATACTCAACATACGATAATCGTTTATTTTTGGCCTGAAAAAATTTGGCATATAATGACTGACAGGAATTGTTACCTACACTGATAATTACGTAAGCATGAAACACTAGTGTCTATAGGTAAAAATAAATAATTATTATTTAATTATAATGTCTAGGCAATGTTCACGATTTCTGCTCGTGCGCACACTCCAGATTGTCATTGTACTCGTTCGAATTCGACGTTTGATAGTTCTTAATTCCCTTCATTCCCGTGACAATTGTTTACTGGCCCTGAGATATGGGATCGGTAAATGAAGCAAAAGGTGGCTTCGTGGCTGGGTTTGAATCTCATGATCGACAAGAATATTACCCTACACTGATGATTGCGTAAGCATGAAACACTAGTGTCTGTAGGTAAAAATGAATAATTATATATATATATATATATATATATATATATATATATATATATATATATATATATACAACGATGTAATATGTAAAATTAACAAAAATAAAAACAACCCACGATAAACCATTTCAAGCGTGCCGCCATTTTGTTTAAGCTATCACATTTCTACTATCGTATCGAGTTGAATTCATTAAGATTTATTTTTTGTTAAAAAAAATGATACTTGTAAAGATAGATACGACAAATTGATTTTCCAAAATATGTCATTTTAGTAAAAACAATATTATGTACTTAATTGTCGTGTCGAAAATAGTAACATATCTAAAAATTACGAAAGTTCATCGAGTAGAACAACCGATATTGTGTTTATGGAAAATTATAGAAAAATGAAAAGTTTGGAGATTACGAATTTATTATAACGAAAAAAAAGTTGCGTTTCAGCAAACTACGGCATCACCAAATGGTTTTAGATAATATATTAATATCTGTATATTTTACATAATATGATATTAATATCTGTATATTTTACATAATATGATATAAATATCTATATATTTTACATAATATGATATTAATATTTATATATTTTACATAATATGATATTAATATCTGTATATTTTACATAATATGATATAAATATCTATATATTTTACATAATATGATATTAATATTTATATATTTTACATAATATGATATTAATATCTATATATTTTACATAATATGATATTAATATTTATATATTTTACACAATATGATATCAGTATCTGTATATTTATTTCTTACTTGCTGGTATAATACAAGGGTCGTTTCAAAGGAAATGCCTACTATTTTATTCCGCCCGAATGGATCAGAAGAGATTGCTATGATAACTGAACTCATGCATTCATAATCTGAAAGTTCCATCTCTCTGTTTCAGATATTGACAGTGCAAGATTTTAAAACAGCACCCCTCTGTCATGGACATACGTCAGAAGCAGAGATGTGTTATTACATTTTGTCATGCATAAATATTGAACCAATCAACATTCATCGGCGTCTGTTGAATGTTAAGAAAGCTGATGCAATTAATGTCAGCACAGTTAGGAGATGGATTTGTCGATTTCAGAGTGACGACATATTTGAATGACAAAGCGTACTCTGGACTTTTACGATGGAAGCATCAAAAGAGGCTGGCAAAAGTGCATTGAGAATGGTGGTGATTGCGTAGAAAAATAAATTCTGGAGCACAAAATCTTAGCCAAGCTTATTTTGGTGGTACCACTCCCGTTTTCGTAACTCTTCAATGTATTTTGAATTAAAAAATAGGAGGCTTTACTTTTAGAATGATAACCGTAAGCTTGTAGTCGAAGCTTAGAATTTCTATGTGCGTTCTTTTATTTGTACAGTTTATTTTGTATTTGGATATTTCTCATTTTGCTTTAACCGCAAAAGCCATGTTCAGCGCTGCCTCACGTATTTGATCAGATTGAATGCATGTTTGACGATTCGTCCGGAAAATGACTTACAGCCTCAACAACATGACGTTTAGAAAATGTTTTCTTTACTTTCTAAGTTGCAAAACTGTCGGAACACATTTCACACATTTCTTCTCATGTCACCGAATCAACCAATCAGATGTCTACGCTCTTATCAGGTGATGAATGAACGTAGGCGTCAAACCCTGTCAACCATACCTAAACGAACACCACATAGGACAGAATTATGTTGTTACACCAAGTCTTCTTAAGCGACGTTGAATCACTATTTTAGAAGATCATGTGCACCCCATCTGAACAACAACAACAACAACAACAACAACAACACCACCACCACCACCACCACCACCACCACCACCACCACCACCACTGCAAACATTAACGTCGTATTGTTCGGATTATTCGAACTACCGTTCTCATCTTGGCTAAACGTTTCAACCGATGTAACCACCGACCTTTTTCAGGTGTATCTCATTAAACTCGGGAATCTCTACACGGAATTTCAAACGGAACCTTTTTTGCGAATTACTTAATTACTTCTAGACGGTCATAACATAATCACTTTGACACACCAGTTCTCGTTAGATTATCGAAGTTAAGTAACGTTAAGCATGGTCATTACTAGATGAGTGATCAAATTGAGAATACCAGATGGGTGATCAATTTGCGTATACCAGGTGCCGTATGTAAAGTCCCGCCGACACTAGCCTGCAAGAATTGACAGACCTTACATGGCTCTATTATGTTTGTAAATTCTTTATCTGAAGGAAGGCTGAGTTTCACTTTCATTTTATGAACAAATCACATCGACGCCACACGTAATCCAGAATGTCTTGATAGGTTGTCTATCCTAAAATTAGTCCCCCCCTTAACTCACACCGATTAATTGATTTTTATGAGATGACATGAAAACAGCTGTTTTGCAATGTCCATAAATATTGATTTGTTACTTATCATAAAATATTTTTAGCAGATATAAGAACAGCAGTTTTCAAAATCAATATAAGACACATTCAGTGTCTTCAACTTTTATGGCTTCATTATGTTCATAAATTCTTTATATGAAAACAGTTGAGTTAAATTCTGTAACACAAAAGGGAAGCGGGACAACTAGAAAGCAAAATGACTCAGTAATACGTCGCAACAGTCGCCAAGGATTCTCTTACAACCGTCTCCAGTGTCTGCCTGCGTTTTCCCCCTCGCCTCCCAGTGTACTTTCATGCAGTCAATAAGCGAGGTTTTGCACACGAGCAGCGAGATTTTGCGTCACTTTGCGAGATCACTAGTTATAAAATTGTGGGCCCGTCATCTTCATTCTTTCTCTGTCTCCCTCCTGGCAGCTTAATTTCACATGACGCACTGCGCGGAAGCTTTAACAGTAAGCCATTTTCTTTGGTGTCTACAATTTTTCCTACACATTTTAATTTCATAAAAAAAGCCACGTTTACGCGTTGCGTAATTCAGGGCATATCCTGAAGGGTCATTTATTTTAAAACCAATTGTTCGTCCCTCGATTCACAGCGATTAATTGATTTTTATCAGATGCAATAAGAACTGCGGTTTTATAACGTCTATAAAAAAACATACACACACATTCACATCTACCATTAGACACTCTGGCATCCATAATGGACACACGCACCACGTTCGACGCGCATGCGCACCCATCGACAATGAATAACTATGTTCTTTTTATCCTTAACCATTAAACTAATTGGGATGAAACGCGCAGAGCGATAGACCGAAAAAAGATCTCCAAAAGGTACACGGCGAAATATATTGATTATTGATAAGAAGCGCTCGACCAAATCGATTCAGATCAGTTTCAAAAAGAGACCGGACAAGAATTTTATTGATTTAATTGGGAGAAGTTCAACTGTTCAAATCGACAGGAAATCGTCCGATCGATAAGTTGTTTGACATATTCGATTTAAAAGTTCGTTCTTTAATCTGTGTTTTTTCATTTGCTTTCTTTATGTTATATCAATTTGCATTCTATCTATCTATCTATCTATCTATCTATCTATCTATCTATCCCCTACAAAACTGCATTGCTATAGCCTTCAAACAAAACTCCTTTCACACTATGCACAATGTTTCAAGCAAACTACAACATCAATGTATTTTTTTACTTGAAAATAGTTTTATTTATATTTTTTGGATTCTTTCAGTTGTGTGATACTATGAAGGTGACCCATGAGTCACTAAGTGCTGAAGGAGAACAATAGATAGAAAGTAGCAAACAATGAATCTGTAGGTATTTTAGATCAAGCCTGCAGATCTGAAAATGACAATAGAAACCCACAGAACAGATAAAACGGGGAAGGACAGCTTCCGGTAGCTGGGGTGGGGCGACTTCAGGTACGACACAGAGAGTTAGTTGACAATTAGATGCCCTTCGCGGTGGATGGGAGTTGATAACGAAAACAGTTGGACAGTTTTTAGAGTTGACTACGAAATAGAAATAGAGACGAATTGCGACTGACAGACGAACGTAACATCGATAGAACGTGGAGAAGACACAGGCACCCCCCACACAAGTCCAATCGTCAATTATATGTGAAACATTGGCGTTTGTGTTTTTTCTTTCTTTGTTCAACGACTTATTATATTTCTACTTTGTGAAACCACGTCTTTTCCCGTCGACATTCGCCAGCGAGAAAATGACGATCCGGCCATAAGAGGAATAGTCGAACGAAAAGTCCACGGCAGACAACGTTGGGAGTCGGCGATCTGTCGTGCCCTCACAGGTCTGGTCACAGTTTTAATTATAAAGGATGGCCCACTTAAATATAGCCCGATCGCTTTAATCTTTCTCTTAACGACCAACTGACATCAAAAGACAAAATGCGATTGTTTTTCCAACAAGATGGCGCTACATGCCACACGCCTCACAGATCACTGACACGAGTTCATGACGTCTTTACGGAAGAGAGAACAATAAGCAAAGGGTTATGGCTACCACGTTCCCCGGACTTGTCATCATGTGATTTTTTATCGTTGGGGGACTTTAAAACAAAAGGTTTATGCAAAAAAAAGGAGAACATTACCAAAGCTATCAGGAGATTCACCAGAGAAGATCTACAGGCATTATCTGCACACGTTGTTAAATAGATGTCAACGGGTGGCACCTCCAGCATCTTCTATAACAACACTACAGGTAATTTAAACAATAGAATAATGTTTCTCCTCTCTACTACATTTTTATGGACTACTTTTAAGTATTATTACGATTCTTTGGCCTATTTTTCCTGTAATGACTGTTATTTTCATAAAGTTTTGGTCGACGTAACCTCCGACCTTCTTCAAGTGTATGTTGTCTAACTCGGGATTGTTTGTGTCGAACTCGGGGAATTTGTAAGGAACTTCGAACGGAACCCTTTATTTACTTCACGGGATTAGCATGGTCTCGTCCCGTGCGTTTTTATCATCATTTTTATAATACAGCAAAAAATAATTGTAGTTTGCTATCGGTACTCAAAGTTTTTTTATGATTTTGCAAAACTTTTGTCCACAGCTGTAGATACGTACTTGAAATCCATGATTTTAGATCTATATGAATACTTTTGGAAATTGGCAAAGTTCTGTCTCAAGAATGAAGGATTATTTCCTGCATTGAAACAGATGTTTTAAATTGATCTCCGTTTCCGTCTCTGCCTGCAGACATTGATCACGTGATGATCATTTCCTTTTCCCATATATTCTTTCCAACGTCGATTTCTGAAATGACATATCTCATGAGCAGAAAGGAAGACTTCGTTTTTCTAATTGTAAACATCTCCAAGAATTAATTGAATGACATTTGCATCAGTGAAACCTCAAAATCAATTAGCTGTAATTGAATCGCATCACAAGAGACATTTTTTTTTTTTGCATCAAGTTGTTGATTCAGAATAATAGTGTGTGAAATTGTAAGATACGCTTTTATAAATGAATCACTATTTACTAAGATTAAAAGCCACTCGAGAATAAGGGTTAATGAGATCAGTGATGAATAATGTTTTTTTTTACACGGTGGTCACTACTTATCAAGGCCCGGAAGCCACTCAAGGATAAGGGTTATTGCAAGTACAGTACGTTAGTGTGGAGATTTAATGAAGTGTTTACTTAAGAGGGCGATTCATTAGGAATTTGTTAACGTTGGACGTGAAGACATCCAAGTTGTAGTCAGGTGGGAAGCAGGCAGACGGAACAGAGTTCTACGGGCGTGCAGTTCTAAGAAAGAAGCTTTGTTCATGGAATCTACGTCTTGATTTAGGCACAGATAAAGAGTGGGGGTAAAATTTTCACAGTGGATTCAGCTAGACGGGTGTTTTTCGTGAAGGATTGGCGAGGGGGCAGAGATTGGAGTTCAGACGAGCACCTGCCATGGAAATAATGATAAAACAAGGATAGGCTCGCAACGTCTCTTTTGTGGGAGAGAGGTTGCAGGGTAGAGAAAAGGGCACCCCCCACTAAGCCACGAAGTCTATTTTGTACTCTGTCAAGGCAGGATAGGCTGTTTTAGCAGTTCCTGCCCAGATATGGCAGCAGTATTCCATCCTTGGACGTACTTATAATTACGATAATATTATGAGTGGGTCGAAAACGATGAAATGAATAAGATTTGATAACTTGGACGGCTGGAAATGTGTTGACATTGGACTTTAGAACGACCACGTTGTAGTTCGCAGGGAGACAGCCTCGTCGAAATGTGTTCTACAGGTGGGAAGTTACTGGAAAGAAATTCTTTTCATGAAAATTTTGTTTTGTTTTAGGTAAATGTCGGAAGAAATGGACATTCTTTTTAGCGGTGGTTGCAGTGGGGTTTGTTTTAACTGTTTTACGGCATGTCAACCCAACTTTTATTAAGTGGTTGCATTTCGGCGTTGCATATCATTAACTATACATCCTTTCACGGTTATGAATGCCAGATACTATTTACGCCAGGGCTAAATCTTTTAAAATAGGCAATTGATTATAATGGTAGTTGAATTCGACATCCACGATTCTTTCAACATCAGTATCTATAAGGCCATCATCATCATCATTTTGTATGGAAACAAAGATTCTTTTGTCAGCATTAGTGTCTTTGATATTTTTCTAGTCATATGTTTTCTAGAAAGATATCGGATGCTTATGGGAGAGACCACATGAAGGTTACGCTAAGTGAAAGTGAGTTTATGGAACGAACTGGATTCGAACTTGGAACACCCAGGTTGTTAGTTCGTGTCGTTAACAATTTAGTAACATTTACTTCCCATCCACAAGGCAAATCTTATTATTATTATAAATTTTCCTAATGTCTGTGGTGTGTGTGTGTGTGTGTGTGTGTGTGACACGGTTTATCTCAGCCTACAGGCAATCCATCTAGGCAAGTAAGGTACCGAAATGAAGCTTATGATCCAGCGGATGTTTTAGTGATATTTATATACGTTTGGTGTATGGAAATGCAAAAAAAAAAAAAAAAAAAAAAATGCAAAAAAAAACAAAAAAACAACGATTTACTAAACAACGTTTTATTTACTGCATATTTTTTCGGTATTCACCGGAAGTTATTATCTCCCTTAGTAAGTTCGATTTACTATGTGTGTGTGTGTGTGTATGTGTGTGTGTGTGTGTGAATGTGACGCGAGTTATTTAAGGCTACCGGCAATCCACCTAGGCAAGTAACGTACCGAAATGAAGCTTATGACCCAGCGGATGTTTTAGTGATATTTATACCCATGTTTCGTGTATGGAAATGCAAAAAAAAAAAAAAAAATAAAAAAAAAAAAAAAAAATGAAATAATAAAAAAAAAAAAAAAAAAAAAATAAATAAATAAAATAACGATTTACTGAACAAACTTTTATTTACTGGATATTTTTCCGGTACAAGCACTCAAGTTCAACTTGGGTTCTTGCTATACATTAAATAGAGTTATCACTTTGTACAATGAATTAGGTTTATTCTTGAAAAAATGATGAATGAAAACGGAAGATCTAAACTTCGTTTTGCAATATACATCGGATGTTTGGTTAAGTATTTCTGCTTTTCGGCATGCCCCCCCCCTTTTTTTTTTACTTATATTCACTCCGAAAATTTGAAACAGAGATGTAAAAGGTTACTGCGAACTTAGGATTATGCCAATATTTTTTATATATTCCCCCCTCCCAAAATCTAAAAATTTACAAAAAAATCAAGGACATCTTTCTGCGACACATCTAATATGAATTATTTTCATCGGTGCAATGACATTTGGTTTAATAAATAAGGAGAGTAGAAACTGGGTTTACTTTCGGCCACCAGAAGAGTATAACTTACAACTAAATGTTTAAAATACACATTATCCGTTATGCCACGACCCCTTGCATATTTAATGCTGAAATACAATTTGCATTGTAAGTTACAATCTTTGATGCATTTTAGTAAGACATTAACAGCAAGAACTCTTCTTTTCTACCAACTGCAAATAATGATCTTTTCGTCCTTTGCGTACCTTGCGCCAGGTAGAATATATTAAGAATTAAGTTTCTTTCTAAGAATTTCCCGTATTTAGAATTGTTTTCTTGCAGTCTACAACACGGTTGTCATTAAATCCAATATTATCAAATATTTGTGATAAATCGTCTGTGTGTGTGTGAAACGGCACTGACTTTATTCGGGTTTTACCGGCTTCCTCCGAAGGAGGAAGTTCCATGGGAGTCTGAAATTCACAAGCGGTCCCTAGTCGCATGTATATCCCCGTTAAGGGCAATGACGACGTTAGGTTTTTGCAACTCTTGCAAAGAGATGTCGAAGCCCTCCTATATACAGCGCCTGGAATTCCCAAATTGGTCACCCTTTTAGTAATGACCAGGCTCAACGTTGCTTAACTTCGGTGTCAACGTTATTATGCCGTATATTAGATAAATCGTCTCATAAGTAATCAAATTTATTTTTCAATCATCTCATAATATTCTTCATCATCTAATGAAAATCCATTGATTTTATTACCCACTATCTTCGAGTGGCTTGGAGCCTTGATAAGTAGTGATTAATTAATAAACAAACAAATCACGTGATAAAATTAATTCCAGTGTATTCTCGCAAAGTAGGAAGTACTTTAACCTATTGTAACAGACTGTGCATGGAGGTGCGTGAGAAAACGAGCAGCAGCCGGAGGATAGATGGCTAGCGAAAATATTAGCAGCAACAGCAGCAGTAGCCGTTAAAGCACTATGCAAATTAGCAAGTGTGTGCGAGCTTGCGTCCCAAGAAAAGGAGAGAAAAATACACCACTTGATCAAGGGCAGAAGTAAGTTGCGAATTAGACAAGATGGACGTGAGAAAGTCGAGAGCTATGGGCAGCATGAGGTGGCGGCGACAGAGACTTTTAAAAAGCACATCTGTGCGAAAAGATTTTGGAAATATAATAAAAATTGGAGGCACCACAAATAAATGCATTCCATTTGAAGTTAAAAACAATCGGATTTTTTTTCCCTTTGGTTGTTTGTTCCTGCGACGTTACACTATGACCTTTACTTTGTTACTCATAATTGCTCGTGTTTGTGATATTGAAAACCTCAGTAGCAAAACTAGGAGAAACCCTTCCCCCCCCCAAAAAAAAAACAAAAACAAAAAAAACACAAAAAAACAAAGCAATATATAAATAAATAAAATAAAATAAATAAATAAACAAAGCAAAAGGTGTATTAAATGTATTGTAGTTATATATTTTGCTTTGTCTGCCACAAAGCCACTGCACCTGAGCATACATTTCGAGACAAACTTACCGACTATCCTGTCAGTTTAGGTTTGTTAACCATAGCACTAGTTCTGTGGCCAGCAGGCTAAACTTAGACAATATTATCTCATTAGCATTTAATCCACCATTTCGTTTGCGAAACAGATTGAAAGATCACCTTTGACCTTTAGTTCTGATTTCGCAAACAGAGATAATAACTCTTATCCGTTTCTTTCTTTCTTTCTTTTTTTTTCACTTCGTAGAATATTTCTTTACAGTAAATACTTCCCTTCTCGACTATCGAAGATTTTATGATGTGCGTTCTATTATTAACGCATCGATTACGATAAATCTGTGGCAGAGATAAACATTTCTGCCAACAAATTAAAAATGAACTTCAAATTAAAAAGTGCAATATCAAGTTAAAAAATAACCTTATAATTCATGCAAAGATAAAAGCCCAACTATAAATTAAAACGATGAAATATCAAATTAAAAATCACTTTTAATAGTAATAATAATAATAATAATAATAATAATAGTAATAATAATAATAATAATAATAGTAATAATAATAGTAATAATAATAATAATAAATATAATAATAATAATAATAGTAATAATAATAATAATAATAATAATAATAATAGTAATAATAGTAATAATAATAATAATAATAATAATAATAATAATAATAATGTGGAACATGAAGAAAATCAGTATAATACCAATAATTGTAGGGGCACTAGGAACAGTCGCAAAAACTCGGGGAAAAGACTAAGAGAAATCAGAATCGATGGGAAGACTGAGACAATGCAACGACAGGTAATGGTTAAAACTGTTGAAATCTTGAGGAAAACCCTTGAGTGCAGAAACTAGTCCACATGAGTGACACTTCTAACCGGGCACATATAAACTGCAACAGAAACATAACAAGGCACAACAAAGAGCACTGGTACACCGAAAGTGAAAAGCACCTATCCCCCTCTCCCACTTCCATTTTCATCTCCCCTTCTCACTATTACCTTTCGCTCCCCCTTTTCGCCCCCCCTAAAAAAAACTGGCGTCAGCACGACTGGCACCACACCAAAGAGTCGAAGGATGAAGGAGTCTGGAAAGACCGAGAAGAAAAAGCACTAACCAGACCTCCACTGGATGAGTGCAAAGAAGACTGGGACCTTGGGGATGCTCATTGCTATTCAAATTCCAGTGAAGACCAATGGCCGCCACGAACGAGAAATCGAAGATAAATGGTAAACGGTAAAGGTTACGATAGCACAAATTAATTTGTAAATGGTATCGAAATAGGTGGACAGCACTAGAAATCTGGGGAGACATGTTGTCACTCAAATTCCAGGGAACACCACAAGTTGTTCTCAAAGAAAATTCTTTGATGATGGCTCGTGTGCAAACCTCTAGTGAGTAAATAATAATAATAACCGGCAACAGTACTTGAAAACGAAAGTCACAGAATCCTATGGGATATGGATATCCAAACAAACAAACAAACCCATCCAAGCAAGAAGACCGGATATCATAATAGTTAACAATATGAAAAGTACTACCAGATTGTAGATTTCGCTGTTCCAGCAGATCATAGGGTGAATATTAAGGAGACAGAGAAGCGGGGCAAATACACGGATATGGCCAGAAAGCTAAAAGACATAGATGATAAGAAGAGTCAAGATAACAGCACTGGTAGTAGGAGCACTAGGAACAATCCCAGGACACTTTGAAGAAAATGATGGGAGAGATTGGAATCAGAAGGATGGTTGAGAAGATACAATGGATAACAATAATGAAAACAGGAAAACTCTTGAACGCAGAGACTGACAAACATAAGTCATAGGAAAAAGTCGCTCATACATCACAGAAATTGTTGCAGATGTAAAACAAAGAAACACCACATTGAATCATGAAACTGAAATTGTATAATTGTAAGATAACTCACTCCCTGCGCCCGGCCTGACACCCTACCATCCATATTTTTAGTGCCACCGTAAAATTGCCAAATCAAATAAGTGAGGGTCAAGGCGTACAGAAAGACAGAAGATAAAAAGCACAGACCTCCACTGGATGGGTGCGAAGAGGACTGTGACCTTGGGAATGTTTATTACCACTCAAATTCCAGTGAAGATCAATGGTTGCTAGCAACCAGAAATCAATGGTAAACGGCTATTGCGATAACGCAAACTAATTTGCAAATATTAATGAAAAAGGTGGTGAGTAGTGAAAATCTTGGTGTCACTCAGATTCCAGGGAACACTACAGGTTGTTCTCAAGGAGAATTCTAGTGTAAGTGTTATATTAAAAAACTGCGCAAAAATTGATCAAGTAGTTTTTTTTTCTTAATTTTAGAAAATAAAATTTTACGATTTTTAGCGATTTAGTATTTTTAGCAGTGAGGAGGGTCAAGAAGTACAGAAAGACAGAAGAGAAAAAGCACAGATCTCCACTGGATGGGTGCGAAGAGGACTGTGACCTTGGAAATGGTTATTGACAGTCAGATTCCAGTGAAGTTCAATGGTCGCACACACACAACTTCTCTCTTGATTGTCAGCGTTAAGCTCATTTTTGGTCTTCCTCTTCTTTGTTTTTAATTAGGGTTAGTTAGAAAGTCTAACGTCAATCTTAAGGTATGCTCGAACCAGTCCAGACATTGTTTGCAGAATATTAAACAATATTCCGAGCTGTATGACATAAGTATCTACCTTTGTTCATTATTAAAACCCATATTGTCATACAACTATAAGTATAATAAATAAATACGAATGGATAATTATTGTGGCGTGTTCACCCTACGGATAATAATGAACTCTATAAAGATCTGGAGAATATGTCTTCCAGGGCTAGTACACAAGTTATGCACGAGTTATGCACACTCTTTATTTGTTGTTTTGCTTTTTTGTTTAATATATATTGTTTGTACTAAATATCGAGTTGCGTTTTTCTTCTGAACCGCGACAATAATTTTCATGATAAATTATGCGAAATAAATGAATAAACACAATAGGAAAAAACAACTGAGAAGAATAATCGGTTCTGGTTTAGAATGACACTTATTAAAAAAAACAACAACAAAAATACACAGTAAAATCTTTATGATGTACGTAATCGAATTTTATCATTAAACGAGGCGCATTTAATCCGCCATGATGTATGAATAAGGAGGAGACAACTCAATTTGAACTATCGAGATCCAAATCAGCCTTATTATGGATACATTTAGTATTAAAATCGCTAAAGATCGTAAATTTTTATTTTCTTACTTAAAAAAATCACCTGTATCAATTTACGTGACTTTTGGAATATGACATGTCTGTCCCGTGATGTGTACGCACAATCTAAAGATTTTTCTGCATTTTTGATTTGTTTATTAAGTGTAATTCTAGGTAGGCATCGAATAATCTTTTTTTTTTTTAAAACAAATTTATTGTCTGTTTTTTTTTTAAACAAATTTTTTGTCTGTTTTTTTTTTTAACTTTAAAACAAATTTGTTGTCTGTTTTTTTTTAAACAAATTTTTTGCCTGTTTTTTTTTTTTAACTTTTAAACAAATTTGTTGTCTGTTTTTTTTTTTAAACAAATTTGTTGTCTGTTTTTTTTTTTAACTTTAAAACAAATTTGTTGTCTGTTTTTTTTTAACTTTAAAACAAATTTGCTGTCTGTTTTTTTTTAAACAAATTTTTTGTCTGTTTTTTTTTTTAACTTTAAAACAAATTTGTTGTCTGTTTTTTTTTTTAACTTTAAAACAAATTTGTTGTCTGTTTTTTTTTTAACTTTAAAACAAATTTGTTGTCTGTTTTTTTTTTCAGCTGATTTAGGACGAATTTAATGCGCCGAATCAAAAACTCATGTTTTGCCTAATTAGGTCAAGTTTTTGAGCGTTGATCACATTTCGTTTTTTACATTTCTGTTCACATGTAAATGCAGGACATTTCAGAAGTTGTAGAAACCTTGACAACATTCAAAAAATAAAAAAAAATGTTAGCCAGTTTGATCTGCAGTAATCTACCTGAGTAACGTTACTGGAAAGAAATAAATAAAAATCCGGGTCGCATTTTTTTCACATGAGTCGTTTATTATCTTTTTTCTTTCTCTCCGCATCGACGCCAGCTTAAATGTTCCTGGCTGCCACATTTTCATTTTACCTGACTGCGTTTTTTTCTTCCGACCGCACGCTAGCCACAGCCGGGCCATTCTCGCCTTCACTTTACACGTTTATCTCTGGTGCCGACTCTGTTTTTCCATCGACAACGTGTTGTCTTTTTTTCTTTTTTTTTTTAGACGCAAGCCTGAGCACAGTTGCCAATTTGCATACGCGTTCAAACGCTTCTCCTGCTGCTAATGTAATCACTTGCCGTCCATACATTGGCTGCTGCTGATATTTTTATACGCGCTCATATGCGCTCTGTTAGGTTAGAGCGGTTTATGACTTTTTGGTTATTGATTATTCGCTCTATTTGATCCCTATTATCTTTCTAAGGCACTTGGAATCACTTCTAATCCTAATGCTTATTACAAGTATCAGTTCACAATAAATTGAACCCAAGTTAATATTTTACAGATAGTGACGGAAATGTGTTTATTGTATTTCACCAAAAAATCCAATAGATAAACAGGAGATACAAGTAAGATCATTTTTCAGTTAATGTCAGCCTGACACAGGTTCATCATACACGTTCGATTCCGATGCTGATCCAAGATAGAAGCAAAATCGATTGAACCTTTGAAACTGATCGCAATGTTCTAGTTTTTCTGCAATTAAAGACAAACCTGCAACTGTAACAACACAATATCAAAAACAGTTTCTTTTTGGATGAGAAACAACGAATCAAATTAAAATTAAAAAAAATATATACAAAAATCGATCCTCAAACCTGAAACTGGTTCAAAATTAAAGCTAAAATTAGATTCTTTATAACGTTAAGTATTTCATACAAAGCAAGTAATTATAATCATTCACGCATGAAGTGTCGTTGCTCTTTACATCCTCTCCCTCCCGTGAAAAGATGTGACACAAGAAGAAGGTGGGGATTGAAAAGCCAGCGCAAAAGAGGTGTGAGAACTCTGACTCCAAAAATGTCTGAGCAGTTCTGTTGACATTCCCTGGTAGGCGTGCTTCACGCGATTAGCAATGATCTAAGAGAAAAGATAAAGCCTGGGAAGGGGTGGTTCTTCTAAATCTGCGTAGAACCATATTTCAACACAGCATAAGCACGGACAATAACTAAAAGTAGCTCAGACTCTGTCGAACTGACTGTCGAGGACGTATCTTTGACTGATATAAACACCACCACTGAGGTGTTTAGTTCTCTCACACTGCAAGAACTTAGACACCAGGGTTGAAAAGTGGGATTGAGAAGACAGCGCCCTCGAGGCGGGGAACTCTAACCTACAAGAAGTGCCTGGGACGCCCCGTCGGCATTCCCTGGTAAGGGCGCCTCAAGCGATTAGCAATAAACCAACAAACCAACACCTTTCTCAAAGAAGGATGGCAAAGTTTGGGATAGGTGGATCTCCTAGAACTGCACAGAACTAAACCCCCACTACAAAATCAGCAGAGACCAGATCATTATAGAACATTGTAGCCTCAGTCACGAAGCAGACAAAACGCAGGAAAGAATTTCAACTCGCTTTTTTTTATTGTTGCTGTATAGCGACATTTGTTTTCTCATTTTTAGGTTGCCGCTGTGGCATCCCTCGCATGGTCGTCTTCTCGGACGTACCCACGCCTCTTACGTGATCTCAAACGTTCTTTTCGTCTCTAACGTGATCGCTTTTGTAAAGTTTTTTCCCTATCGGTGACGTCATTTCGCATCCATTTGCATACGTACATCTGCGCTATGTTATATAGTGGTTTCCATAGATTCGTTGTTTGGATTCACTGTAACAGCACTTTCTATTGCAGTTGATTCTTTCCAAGAACTGTAGACTTGTGGAATTCCATTCCTTTTCCTCCTACCTTAAGTCTTGATCTTTTCAAGATTAAAGCCAATAGGCCTCCCTTGTCTTTGCTATAATCATCTTTCGTTCATGTTATAGTTTTACATTAAGTGGCTTCACGTCTTGTTGAGAACAATTTCCATAAAACAAACAAGTGAAGCATGCATGGTCTCCAGGCGTAGTTATTGAGAAAAGTGCGGACAGACGAACGGACGGACGGATGAGGGTGAATTTACAGGTCCATCCCCCTTTTGTTGGGCGACCAACAACCATAGAGTGAGTAATATTAAGTTGATTGTACTTTGGAGAATTCTTCCTTAATAATAATAATAATAATAAAAAAAAACAGCTCGTGTGATGCAGCGGTTTTAAATCCAAGAACATTTTTGCTTGTTACATTTTTTATGGACAAGCAACAGAAAAGTTCAACGTTTGCCCAACTTTTCTTTTCCTTACAAGGAGATGCGGCCTCCTTTTTTTTGTTTCGTTTCTTTCTCTCCCCCTGGCGGCGTGCAGGATCATTAAAATACCTTCCCGTTGTATAAGTTTAGCAGGTAATTGATGTCCCCCTCACAGACACGCACACAGACCCGCCTCGTTCGAGACATGCTTGCCTTTTTACACGTCATTCCCGGTGCGCGCATGCGTTCTTACCTCAAGTTAACAAGAAACAGCCGACAAAAGAAAAGTCGACAGTGTTAGAAAACACACACACACACACACACACACACACACACACACACACACACACACACACACGATTAAAAAACGGACAAACTTGAGGCGACGCTTCGGGAAAACTAATCAATTAAATAAAAATAAAATAGAATTAAACTAAATTAAATAAAAAAATCAAAAAATCGAAGAGGTAGAAAAATAAAGGGTCAAGTAATTTAGAAACAAAAGCAAATAAAATGAAAATGCGTCCATTTGGTATGCGCGTTTATCGATGAAATTGCTATTTCAAATTTGATCGTGACAGACTAACTAAAATACATTTTACAACATGAATTTCAAACAGACCAACGAAAATGCTGTTTCGTATTTATAAATGTACAAAAGAAAAAAAGAATATCATTTTAGATTTATGCATGCAAGATGGACAAAAATGTATATTTCAATTATATATGTAAAACATCAACGAAAATGACATTCCAAATTTATGCGTTACAAAAATTATATGTATTTGAGAAAAGATGCGTGGAGAAAGAAAATTATAATTTTCACTGACAAATCATGTATATCCGCGCCAGCGTCATGACGACGTCAGAGTTTTGTAGTTTTTGCATGAAGGTGCCGGCGCCCTCCTACATATATCGCCTAGCATTCCCAAGTATACAAATTGAGGACGTTGCCAGGCAGATGCAAAAAAGATAGGCTCACTCTACTGTGCGAGAACGGTGCTCACACCAAAGAGCATCTTATATATTTAGAAAGCCAATTCGTTCATGCATGGAGTACTCTTATCACATTTGGTTTGGAGTATCTCTCGCTTGTCTTTCACTCTTAAACTGGGTTCAAAAACGAGTTTCAAGTAAAATAGGTTCCGCACAATCGGACAAGTTCTATCCCCTATCCAATCATCGCAATGTAACATCCCTCTGTCTGTTTTACAAGTACTTTAATGAAATGTGTTCTGATGAACTCATAGCACTTGTGCCCCCCCTTGACATACGTACTTTCGACCAACACGACAGGCTGAAAAAGCCCATCTTTATACTGTTGAGGTCTGTAGATGCCGGAAAGCCTTCTACTGTTATAATTTCTTCTCTTGGTTTGCTGGACTTTAAATTCCCTCCTTTGTTCTTGCTTTCCTTATTGTACTAATATGCAGAAGTTTAAATGTAATGTGGACAGATATCTCTCTGCTCAACTCCCCACAATCCCTTGTTAGCTCAGTCCCAAATAGTAGCTCCTTATATTCCAAGGGGAAAAATGTCTTGTTTGGAGTGAAAATAATTAAAATAAGATGGTCACCCATTTGGTAATGACCAGGCTCAACGTTGCTTAACTTCGATGATCCAACGAGAACTGGTGTTTCAACGTGATTATGCCGTATGTCAATGACGGTGTAGTTCGCTACTTAGCGTAAATCGTTATTTCTATCAGATATTATTATTCGATCCAAATCCAGTAAATGGTCTTGTGCATACCTACATTACTATTTATCAATACAATCTTTCTACTTTTATTTTCTTCTTTATGAAACTTCCGGTTAGTGGATTACACGAATCAACTGACAATTGTATCGTTTTGTTGATCTAGTAGGGATTGCATATTTTGAGAATTGCTGCTCGAAATTCGAGGTATTAACAGAATTTATTTGCTAGCATGAAAAGCGCACTTATCTAGAGTGATCTTGTACCAGACTTAGCTAAGATTGGAATCTAACTGGGAGCGGACGATTGCAGATTCTTTGCTATCTTTCCTAGTTTGGCATTTGGTCTGCTATTCCTGATAATTCACGGCTAATTTCTTCCAGGCAGACAACAAAAAAGAGAGAGAGAGAGAGAGAGAGAGAGAGAGAGAGAGAGAGAGAGAGAGAGAGAGAGAGAGAGAGAGAGAGATGGGGAAACCATACAAAGGGTGATGATGCGAAGTTTAATGGAACCGAACGTATTTACCAAGAATTGGAAATCTTATGACTCGATAGGAGAAGAAGAAGAAAAAGATAAGGATTTGAAAGAAAAAGAATAGGAGGAGGAGGAGGAGGAGGAGGAGGAGGAGGAAGAAACCGTCGATTTTGTCTTTTACTTCATCCTCACGATTATGTAAAGTTTAAAGGAACTGAACATATACACTATAAATTAGAAGACGAAGAAGAAGAAGAAGAAGAAGAAGAAAAAAGAAAGAAAAATGAAAGGAGACGCTAAAGAATTAAAAAGGAGAGCCAAGAAGAAGAAAGAAAAGAAAAAAAAACTCAGCAATTTCGTCTTTTATCTGATTTGTCGGCACTCGCATCCCCTTACACTCTCGAAATGAGCCGTTGCCTTGCAAGTTAAAATGTCGGTAACGGAATAATTGCTCCATTGACGACACATCCCAACTAAAACGAGAGTATTTCAAGCTCATTCCCATTTTCACACAACACGTTGCGCCTGGTTATTTTATTCAGGGTGATTCTAAGTTGGTGCCTGCTATTTACGAATTCATTGCGCGTTACTGCGCATGTGCGGTAAATTTGACGCGAATTAAAATGGCGTCAAACTTCCAATCTTTTTGAAAATCGTACATTCCTTATTGTATATAGTTTGGCCAATTTTGCAAACGTACATTCTGTATTGTATATATCAAGTCAAGTTTATATTCCCTAACCGTATTTTTGTGATGGAGAACATTTTTACTATACGCTACTTACAGAAATCTGTTTCACTAGTAATTTACGGCAAATATTGATCCGTGTTGTTTAAAACGAGACTAAAAATATTTTGTTTTCGCTCCTACTCAATATTTGAATTTGTTATAAGCAATAAATAAATGAAGAGAAAGGAGTTCTTACCCAAATCACTACTTGCTTAATAAGTTACTAGTTAATAATTAAATTTAGTTACTAGTTTAATACGTTACTAGTTTAATAATTAAATTTAGTTACTGATTTAATAAGTTACTAGTTATTTAATTAAATTTATTACTAATTTAAATTTAGTTACTAATTTAATAAGTTACGAGTTTAATAACGTAGATTTTTCTTTTTGTTATTCAGCCCTACTAAAAATGGGAAAGAAATGATTAATTTGCCATGTACACTTTAGTTCTCTATTTTGTTGCTTCTGGCTGACCAAGATTCGGCACTTTAAACACAGAGAGAGAGAGAGAGAGAGAGAGAGAGAGAGAGAGAGAGAGAGAGAGAGAGATGAATAACGAAGGGAGAGGGCGTGGAGAGAAAAAACAGCCAAGTTTATGTATTAAATAGCGTTAACATTTCGTACTTACCAGCCTGGATAAGTCGGCTCTAATCCATATATGGAGACAGAAGTTTTGAGTTCAAACCTCACCCAGGGCATAATTATCTTTACTCTGATTTTGTTCCCACATGTCCTTTAACCTTTCTAACTACAATATTAATCGGATTATGTTTCTGAATTTTTGAGATGAGGATTGATGATTGATATAATTTGAATTATTCGGACTACTGTTCTCATCTTGAGTCTTATTACTACAGACTAGAACAATAGATTGGAGAAAAAAAAACAGATTACACATTCTTCATTTCAACAATTCAGAAAGATAATATCAAATCGGTACGACACGAATTAATACGAAAATCGAAAAGTATCGAAAAACTATACCAAAAACTATTAAGAATAACTAACCACCTTACATTTCTATGCCGAGATCTTAAGCTAGTTCCACCAGGCTTGACCTTGAAACCAACAATCAGTTCCAGTAGAACATAAAGTATAGAAATATGAGATAGACTCCACAGCGGCCAGTGAGAGAAAAATCAGTGAAAGAGCACAATCTAAAACGACCACGCCCCTTTCCAGGAATGTCTATCACCGACTGATGACAAAACCCTCACCCAAGAACAGCATATTGTATGAGCAAACATTCAAAGCGATCAGATCTCGCCGAATAAAGAAATTAGAAAGTCTGAAAGCTAAAAACGTAAGACTTCATGTCAACCATTATAGTACTCAAGATGGAAAAAAAAGCAGTTCGAATAAATCCAAATAGGAAATTTCTATGCTCTGATAGACGATAAAACTGCGGACGTTGTGGCTGATGTAATCGCTATCCGGTTACGATACTCAAAATAAAAGATCGGTTTTAAGCATTCTTAGATTTGTTATCCTTTGTTTCTAGCTTGCCCACCCCACAGAGGGGGAGGGCAAGTGAGTGGGCTATCGTAGCAACTCATGTTAATCATCTTTATTATGTCATACTATTAACTCCAACCCAGTAACCCACTATATTGAGTTTACCCTTCTCTAGTCTTTGCAACCGTTAAAATTTTTAATTCTCAATATCAAGTGCTTCTCAAACAGTGGATTTTCTATTATTATTTTGTTTAGTTTCACTATTATTTCTTGTTATTCATAGAAATTAGGATTCCTGGTTACGCTCTGTTAGTAAATTAGTCGAAAGTTTTACGTAGACATGCAAACATTCATAGATACTTTTATACATTGGTAACTAAACATTTTCGACCCAAACCGATTAAAAAGCTTGCCCTTTCTCTGAATACCCTTTATGTCAAGTTTCAAATGTTTAGACCAGAAATTGTCTGAGTAATTTGATAGAGACTGCAGAGGTCAATTTTTAAAAATTCAACTCGTATTATGACCCCTTATGGGCTCAAATCAAGTTATTAATTTAGATCCATGTCAAAGGAACCTATATCTAAAATTTCAAGTGTTTAGACCCAAAATTGTCGGAGGAGTTTGGTAGAGTTCTCAAAGGTCAAATCGTTGAATAGCCAAATTTCTTGCCGAAAACCAATCACAAAGATTTTGCCAAATCTCAGTACCCTGCATATCAAATTTCGAGTGTGTAGACTTAAAATTGAGAGAGTTATTGCGTAGGGAAATGCACACACACACACACACACACACACACACACACACACACATATATATATATATATATATACAGACACACAGATACACTGACACGTTCACTTATATATATATATATATATATATATATATATATATATTCTGTTTTTTTTTTTCATAATGATAAAATAACGCCTTCGTTTGTTTACAAAGATTGTTGTCGTAGTTTAGTCGGTTTGTCTGGAAAAAGGGGGCCATCGGTCTAATAAGGAACATTCCATGTCAGCAGCAAGTCGATGTAAATTCAGTTCTAACATGTATTTGCATATGGCATCTACAGCCAACAGTACATACAGCAAGTACGTGTCCATTGTAATTATAAAAACAAATACATTTTCCCACAGACATTTTTATTGTATTCTTTTTTTGCATGTATGTATTTTAAATTCTTTTTTATTCATTATGAAAATTAAATGATGGCCTTGTCATTGTAGGAGTGGGTGAGTCCAATTTATCTTCTGACAGCAAATGTTTTTACCAAATCCGCCATTGTACAGGGCGTTCTTAAAGTACGTGCACATAATAATTGGATATTCGTCAATCCACATACCAGCACAGGGGTTCGTCTGCGTCTTCTTCTTGAAACATATATCCTGACTTGAACCACATTTTATCTTTCTTCATCAAATCTCGATTTTTTCACGCATTATATCCTCCTTCCGAATGAAATTGATTTATTGTCAATTGTTTGAAGCGCCACTTAGAAATGTCTACAGGTTCGTTCTAAGCTTTATTTGCAATCAACCAGAGTTCCCTCCCGGAAGAGCCACTTTCTCCCTCTTCCAGATTGATACCATATTTTGCTGCAATGTGATTTCTTGTTTCATCTATTCTTAGACCATTTCCGCAGACGACACTAACATCTATGGCGACACTTCAAACGTCAGCAACGACAACGATCTCTCTGAGTCTCTCTCTTCCGACCTTGAGCAAGTTGTACTATGGGGAAATAGGTGGCCGTTTAATTTTAATGCATCCAAAACAAAACTTCTATCTTTTCACCACCAATGCTCTGATCCCCACTTGGCCCCCTGATCGACAAGCTTCTGAGAATGACCTTCATACCTGACTTGAAATGGAAGATTTGCATCAAATTTGTTGCCAATGTCGCTGGATAAATGGTTGCACCATTCTACCGCTGCAGAAGGTATCTCATTCCAGACGCAATACTCAACCAGATACGTTCTAGGATGGAGTACTGCTCCCACATCTGGGGAGGTGCTACTCTAAGCACACTTTACTATTTTGATAGGATTCAAAACCGGTTTCGAAATCTAGTGAGCGATGTCCTTTTCTCATCTTCGCAACTTCTTTTCAACAGAAGAAACTTGTGAGTCTGTTTCTGCTCTATCCATTTTCATTGCAGCTGCTACACTTATCTTCAATATATGCCCCCCTCAAACTTTCACAAAATTACTCGTCTCGCTACAACCACTATCAACAATTTCCTCTACTTCCTATCTGTGTCTAAATCTAAACGCAAATTCCATGAACGAAATTTATTTCCTAGAATTACCCCAATGTGGAACTCTGTACCACGGGCTTGCTTTCCAGTTAAGTACAACATGATAGTTCTCATGTCTAATGTAAACAAATTTTTGTTGACCCGCCCCCTTAAATACTCAAATTCTATCCAATTTCCACCATTAACGATCACTATTGTCTCATTTACCATCAAACACTCATAAATCCGCATCCTCGAGTGGCCTTCATGCCTTGATAAGTGATAACTTCCCTGTAAAACAATTCTCCAGATAATTTGGAACCTGTTGAACAAATGTCTTCTTCTAAGCATAGCATCTCAATTCATTTATTCGTTTATTTTTAATCAGAATTCTATAAAAATCAATTGGAATGGGTCACTCATCAAAATATATTAAGCTGTTCGAAAAATATTGACCTATGTTGGGAGCGGACATGTAATTTTGCAGATCACGTGATACCTATTTATATTTATTATACTTTTTAACCATAATAATTTACTTGGGACTATGTTTAACTTTTAATTCTTTTTCACGTCCTAGAAAACGTATTGCGACTTGGATTTAAAGAGCTACTATTTGGGATCGTGTCTAAGAAGAGACTATGCGAGGAGTTAAACAGCGAGATGTCTGTTCACATTACATTTAAACTTTAGTACAGTCACAGAAGCAGGAAACAGGGAAGGAATTTCAAAGCCTAGCAACCAGAGGGGAGAAACTATTACGAGCCGCAGGACTTTATTGCTTGTCGGGTTAGTGGAGAGTATGTACGTCAAGGGGTGCAAGTGCTAACCAGTTCAGCAGAGCGCATTCTATTAAAGTACTTCTAATATAGACACAAGAATACAACATTGCGGCGATGGGACAGAGGTTGAAGTTTAGCCGATAGTGCTGGACCTATTAGATTGGAGAATCTGTTTAGGATCCTCTCTAAGAATGAGAGTTAAAGGCATCAGTTTAGATGTAGCATGGATTAATGGTAGATTTGTGGAGGTATATGATATTTTTGGGTCCGAGTACTTTTTTAGCACAGCTAAAAAGAGCCCACGTTTATTGCAGCAGCCTTGGCAATATCTTCAATGTACTGGTTCTAATTCAAGTCGCCTATGAATATTAAGCCGAGGAGTTTGAAAATAGCGTATTATAAACCATGGCAGTCAGTGTTTGTAAAGGTTCTTGTTAAAGGAAAGAAGCTTAGTCTTAGTAGCATCAAATGTTACCATCCATTTTCGTTACCATTCCACTGTAGAATGGAAGTAATTTGATAAGTTTTCAATCATTATGAATCCATGCATCTTTATGAAAAATTTAGTTTGCCGGTCGGTTGATTCTATGTTTGGAAATTCCTTAGACTGAATTGCTTGGCTTTGGAATTCCATTCTTCCCTAGTTGTACTAACATGCAGATGTGCAAATGTTATGTGAGCAGACATCTCGCTGCTCAACTCCTTATATTGTATCCCAAATAATTACGACCAAGTGACGATGTGCTTTGTTTAGAATTAAAAAAGAGTACAAAAAAGACCCCCCCCCCAAATAAAAACTCAAATTACACGTGACAGATCAAAGAAAATATTATTTCGTTCTTGCATTAGACAAAGTTAGTATATTTATCTTCCTCCCACGCCGGGAAGATTAGACACAAAGTGGGATTAAAGCGGCAGTATGTCTGAGTATGAGAAATCTGGCCTGCAAAAAATGTCTGGGCAATCCCATCTGCATTCTCCGGTAGAGGCACCTCAGACGATGATCCATAAACTTTTTTTTGTTTACTTAGCAAGATGTTGGTTTACGTTATATTTAAACTTTTGCATATAAGTACAACCAGGGAAGAAGGTAGCAGGAAGGGAATTCCAATGTCTAGCTTTTCGAGGGGAAAAAACTATTAGAGTTGAAAGCTTTCTGGCATTAAGGAACCTCAATAGTGAATTTGTCAGAGATATGTACGTCGAAGGAGCACAAGTGCGACGAGTTCGTCAGAGCACATTCCATTAAAATATTTATAAAACAGGCACAGAGATGCGACATTGCGTCGATGGAGAAGACGTGGAGCTTAGTTAACAAAGTTGAATCTATTAGATTGAATACTTTTTAGGACCTAGGAGGAAAGATTAGTGGCAAATGCAGCAGCCCACGTGTAGCGAATGGTGGTCTTGTAGAGGCACAGGATACTCTCAGGTGTGAGTTGTCTTCTAGCATGATAGAGAGAACCCACCTTCTCTGCAGCAGCCTTGCAGCAATGTCCTCAATGTATTTGTTCAGTTCAACTAAGCCGCCAGAGAAAGAAAGCAAAGCCGGGGATGGTTGGCCTCATAGAATCTGCAACATACCGTAATCAATAGGGCAAAAGGTCATTTCAGAAATGGTACAGACTCTGTCGATTTTTTGTGCCGAGGGTTAAAACGAAATAGAGAGATGAACATGCTATTCTAAACTGCAGAGAAACTGATTGATTACCGAATAGAGTTGATCAGAGAGATTCTTGACCGAATATAAAAAAGGGGGGGGGGAGACAAAGAAACAAAGAAAGAAAAAGAGAAGGGGAAGAGAGAGAAGGAAAGATAGAGCGGATGGAAGATAATCGGTGGTGGTGATAGGAGTAGTAGTAGTAGTAGTAGTAGCTCTTTGAACTCGTGTTTTTGAGTTTCGTTCTATTCATTTGATCAGAAGCATTTCTTTTTTTCAACGACTCTTTTGAATCGAGAATGAAGGCAGCGAGCGAATCCAACAACAAGGCACCATGCCAGCAGCCAACCATTCGCCGGTTATCTGCCTACCTCATACTTTACTGACGTAAAAAGATTGCTCAACGAAGGGGAATATAGTTTTGTTCTCATGAAAGAAGAATCAAAAATTAAAATAAAAACGTTAAGCAATAGCAATAGTTATGGTATATATATATATATATATATATATATATATATATATATATATATATATATATATATATATATATATATATATATACCATAAAATCAAAGATGGCGTAAATATCATAAAACACAATTGCAACTTCGAATTTACGTATTGATTCTCAGAATTCTTTTTTCCTTCCCTTATATATATATACATATAATCTTGGCAGGTTTTTAATCATTAAACATATATATATATATATATATATATATATATATATATATATATATATATATATATATATATATATATATATATGGGCATGGTTCAGATGATTCAGGGGCTGAGGAATGACGATGGAGAGTTGTATGTTTTTGTTTCGATCCTAACTGGTGGCTACTATATATTAGGTTCAATATAATAATCGATAGGAAATTATTTCTATAATAATAAATACATAATTTGCATAAATTAAAATATCCTATTTAAACGTACCTTACAATCGGGCAACGCCGGGCGGTCTGCTTTTATTTTTTTTAAAAATCTCATGCAGTTTTCTCCTATCTAATACTTTTATGTGTTATTTGGGTTTTAAGAATTTGTTTCATAGAATTGTCAATTTGTGGAACAAAATACCGTGGGGCTGCTTCCCGGCCGACTATAACATGATTGTTTTCAAGTCCAAGGTTAATAAGATTTCGTAGACTCGTTCACGTAAATAACTAAGCCCTACCCAAATTCCTCCATTACTGACCATCATGACGTCATCTCACTAGCAACCTACCACTTATTAACTCTTATCCTAGTGTGGCTTTGATAAGTGTTGACTTTCAAGTAAAAAATTAAAAGGAGTTTATAATATGGATTTTTTTTTACATGGTGGTCACCACTTATTAAGGCCCGGAAGCCACTCGGGGATAAGGGTTATTGCGTGTACAGTAATCAATGGGATAATATCGTAGTAATCGTTTGTAATGGAGATTTGATAAAGTGTCTTACTTAAGGAGGCGGTTTATTTAGAAATTTGTTTATGTTGGACTTGAAGACATCCAAGTTGTAGCCAGGTGGGAAACAGGCAAACGGAAGAGTGTTCCACAGGCGTGCACTTCTAAGAAAGAAGCTTTGTTCATGGAATCTACGTTTTGATTTAGGCACAGATAAAGAATTATTGACAGTGGTTTCAGCTAGACGGGCGTTTTTCGTGAAAAATTGGCGAGGGGGAGACCAGAGATCGAAAAATAATGCTTTTTGCTAAACAGTTATTTTGTAATGGGCATTCATTCTTATTTTGCAGTTACATATTTTTCTTTACTTTACTTTACTTTTCTAAAGAACTAATATGTAATGCTTTCAGGACTAGTTTGGAAACGGTAATCATCTACAGGTTATCAGTAGATTGGCACGTTGTCTTTATCAGTTTGAAGATTATTGTGTGAGCATCAATAAATAGCAAAATATTATCAATGTGTTCTTTTCACAGAAGTTAGCTTAAAACTGTGTAAAAATGTAACAATTGTTTAGGATATCATGCATTGTTGGTATAATTGACATCATCTCAAACTACGGAATCGTTTATACTGAGTTAGAATCAATAGTGTTCAATTGCACACTAATAACATGGAATATAAATCTACAATCCTCTAACAAGGTATGTGTTGAATCGTTACTAGTGTTTATAAATAGTGTTTTTATAGAAATCGCTCCATACAAGGCATGAATCCACTTGATATAAGGAGCTAAAAAATGTCACTCCAAAGTAAAAAAATGAGCCAGCAATAAATATTATATTGGCAGAATGCAATTCAGAAAACAGCAATCCCCCGCCCCCCTTTGTTAGAAACATCGTTTATGAAATGTGAGGACTAAAGGAAAAAAATAAAAGAAGCGAGATTTACGAGGTTGTCGAAAGGAAACTTCCAACTCTCCGTAGCGCATTAAATGACCGCAAAAGGTTTCAGTTGCAGTAGTACTAAATGACCAAACCGGACGGACACACACACACACACACACACACACACACACACACACACACACACACACACACACAGTGTTTGGCCAACTGACAAAATTATTTTTCTCTTTTCGATTTCGTTGCAGACTAAAAGATCTGTTAACGAATTGGCTTCTGATATGCAAATATTTTTGGCAACTGATTCCTTCATGAATTTATCGAATCCTGCCAACATTTCTTAGGTTAAGACGTCAAACATTTCTGAAATCCACAGAAGAACTTCCAAGAATCTTGGAAATATTTCGGATCAATAAAGATGCGCGTGTGTGTGTGTGTGTGTGTGTGTGAGTGTGTGTGTGTGTGTGTGTGTGTGTGTGAGTGAGTGTGTGTGTGTGCCATCGAATGTTGCAGCCAGAAAACTTGGCAGGGAAGGAAAAGGTCAACCGACAAAGACTTCAAGAGAAATCAAAAGGTAAGTTCGATCTCAAAGGTAAATTCCGTTTGTTGCGCGTAGATGCCACAAAATACACCGTTCAATATATCTGCACGGATGGCATTGCAACTAAAATGAAATACCACATCACGTGAAGAGCATTAAATGGCAAGATTAACTTAGAACAAAAGTCATGAACTATAAATAGAAATCCTTAGAATATGATTTCTATTCAACGAATAAAGTTGCGTTCTAATAAAACAACGTATTTAATTTATAAGATTATAGGAAACTTTTTTTCTACACCAAACATGACGTGTTGCCACTTTGGGCTACAATTTAGGAACAATGCCTACTAGGGATTATGTCACGAAGCCTGTTCGTCTTACCTTTAAACTTCTGCATGTTAGAAAGCTTTGGGTAATCTAGGAACCTCAGCAGTGAAGGGTTGGGATTTTGCTGCAAGACTGTTTTGTTCTGGTGTATTTATACCAAGGGGGTACAAGGACAGTGAGTTCTTCATAGCACATTCCATTGAAGAACTTGTAAAACAGACACAGGGATGAGCCATTAAAGGGATGGGACAGGAAATGGAACTTAATAGTGCAGAGCCTGTTAGATTAGAGACTCATTTTGGACCCTCTCAAAGAGGGAGCGACTTGTGGTGGATGCACCAGTCCAAATTTGGCATCAACACTTCATGTATGGGTGAACGGTGGCTTTGCAGAGATACAGGATACTCTCAGATGTGAGTAGCCTTCTAGCATGGTAAAAAGAATACACTTCCTTTGCAGCAGCCTTGGCAATGTTTCTAATGTATTTGTTCAATAACCATACAGTGCTGACTCCATATCGCCAAACGCATATCATTCTACGACTTCTAATATATACTGCTATAAGGTATACCCAGCGCTGCCTGGAAATAGATATGAAATTCTGTGTACTTCTGATATTGTACCTGAATCAAACAATTACAATTTTATTTTTAGTTTCAAGTCTTTAAATAAAGTAAAGCATTGTCTTTGAAAATTTTACGATAATGGAAAATAAATTAGGCACAAATTTATTCAAACGTTGTCATCTTTGTCACTTTACCTCAGAGTTGTCTAGTATATTCAATCCGCTATAACCATTATACCACATTTACCCCAGGGGTCGCCATACTTAACTTTGCAAATTGACTTAAAAATATAAGTATAAATATATACATAAATCGTTCTTAATTAACAATAATTTCATTTGCCTGGAATCAGGAAAAACAAAAACATATTAACTGGTGTCAGTATGAATCTCCCAACTTTTTCTAAATGATACACCGCCCATTGTTTTCCGGCTTGTTTGGAACCGAAAACAAGCAGGCCAATCTCTATCCGGATCGAGATGTAGAAAGGGAGTAACGGAGTTCGAGAATAAGTGATGTTTTTTCAAGTTGAATGCAATTTAGGGGAGACCAGGGGCGAAATGTTGTTGTACAAGGTGAATTGTTATGATAACTGAAC
Source organism: Euprymna scolopes (assembly GCF_053919585.1). Taxonomy (NCBI): domain Eukaryota; kingdom Metazoa; phylum Mollusca; class Cephalopoda; order Sepiida; family Sepiolidae; genus Euprymna; species Euprymna scolopes. The sequence continues at coordinate 193,840,360 of NC_136482.1, forward strand.
TTATGCATTCACGATCAGGGGAGAAAAAACGTTAGACTAAATAAAATCAAACTTATTGCTTCGTAATAAAGTTGATATATGCAACCATTTTTTTTTTAAAATATATACGAGACTTTCCAAAAGTAATACCTTCTATTTATTATGATGACTGAACTTATGCATTTACAATCTGAAAGTTTCATCTCTGTTGTATATATTAACGGTGTGAAATGCCAAAGAAAGCAACTCCCTGTTATGGTCGTGTGTCAGAAGCAGAGATACGTCATTAAATTCCTAGTAAAAATATATTGAGAATAGTGATGACTATGTAAAAAATAAATTATGGACCACAAAAGTTCGTTCGTTTTAATGGTAGCACTCCAGTCTTTGTAGATCTTCAACTTTTTGTGTTAAAAAATAGGAGGCTTTATTTTTGGAACAACCGTCGTATTTTATTTGACTTATATTAGCGAAGTCAATGATTTTATCAAATGGTTTCTGCAAAGCCGAATCGCCCTCTGCTTTTTTTTTTTCACATCCCCTCACGTTTCCACCCACAAAAGATCGACTACGATTACGCGTATTTTTCTGAATTTTTGAGATGAGGATTAGTTATTCGTATTATTTAGATTCTTCGGACTATCGCTCTCATCTTGAGTGTTATTCGCACAACGTTTCGGTTGATGTAACCTCCAACCTTCTTCAAATGTATCTTGTCAAACTCGGGAATATTTCTGTTGAACTCAATACTCTGGGCGGAATTTCGAATGGAACCCCCTTTTTATTAACGGGGGTAGCATGTTCTCTTTCTGTCAGCTATGGCCAGATAGAGGTTCCAAGTAATTCGCAATTGTATTTTTCGGTCGCCCAGACTGAGAATTGAACCATCAACCTTCAGGAGAATATCACTTTTACAGTTGTTTTTTCCAAGTACTTTATCCATTCTGTCACAGATCCTTAGTGATATTCTCCTGAAGGTTGAAGGTTCAATTCTCAGTGTGAGCGACCAAAAATACAATTGCTAATTACTTAAGACCTCTATCTAATCATGGCTGTGGGAACAAGAGCATGCTACCCCGGTGAAGTAAATAAAGTGTTCCGTTCGAAAGTTCGCCTCAAGTTCGACAGAAACATTCACGAGTTCGACAAGATACACCCGAAGAAGATCGGAGGTTACATCGATCAAAACATTGTTAAAATCGCACTTAAGACAAGAACAGTAGTCCGTTGAATCCAAATAATACGTACAATTATAGTTCTTGTACAAATATTCAGTTTAAAGATATGACCAATGTCATTCCATCTACAACCAAAATTCTTGTAAAAAATCTTTATTTAAAATGTTTTCATTTAAAAACAAAGAATTTATATTTGATGTTTACCTCAGCTAATAAACAAAGACATTTAACAATAATAAATATACTTAATTAATCATTACTATAATTAGTCATTTGATCTAATCTAAATATTAATAGGATAGCGAGTGTGTTATTTATTTTTTTTGTGTCACGTTTATATCCGAATGACTGTCGCTTAATTGTTATGGACTTCGATTTCTTGTAATAAATAATTTTATCAAGAATTCTTCATAAGTTTTGATTTCAATTCAAGCTGATGCACCCAAGGCATATAGATATAGTTTTCATTCCGCGACTTTATAATATATAAAAATCGATAGAACATTAACTCTATAATAATATATACGAAATCTGCAAGAATTAAAATATCATATTTAAGCATACTTTATAACCGGGCTACGCAGGGCGTCTCTTCTGTCTTAAATGAACACTTTTTGCAGTTTTAGCAAAAGAGCTACAATAATATCAGAACGTCTCCATTTACGCTGGACATTTACAGAATGCCAATATCAATATATTACTTATGAATGAATACTCATGTGGAATTTCTACGGGCCCGCTAGTAAATAATTATTAAAATGAATATACAGAATTGAAGATGTAACGAGTAGGCGTTACAGGAGTAATGCCCTTGATCAACTCTTCATAGCAGTAGAGCAACGAATCTTGGCACACTTACTTACTAATTACACTCAATAATTAATTAATAAAATTAACTTATAAAATTTAATAACTAATGAATAGGACTGTGACAGCAAAAGATTCTTTCATTCTTTTGACTCTCATATATCCGACACAGTAAAACACAGTCAATCAACCGAGAACACATCTCTCTCTCTCTCTCTCTCTCTCTCTCTCTCTCTATATATATATATATATATATATCTATATATATATATATATAAATCTTTCTCTCTCTCTATATATATATATTATATATATAAGATATTAACGGATACATACTCAAGAGTCAAAACAATATGCTGTTGTCACAGCTCTACTAATACGATGCCTCCGTTTAGTCTCGAAAGACAAAGGATACCCCTATGCGTAAAATTATGAGGCAAGGTTTGTGCAATCTCCAACCACACCTCTCCTGAATCGGCACTGCTTGAGTTCAGTTACAAGGAGAAGTCTAGGACAACTGGAAACAATTCTGAGATAAACGGAAATCATATATATAGCACCTGGGAGTCCCAAATGGTCACCCATTTTGTACTGACCAGGTTCAACGTTGCTTAACTTCGGTGATCCAGCGAGAACCGGTGTGTCAACGTGATTATATCATATATGCTAATAAGGACCGTTTTATCAGACGTTATTTATTGAACGCCCTCTTGTATAATAGAATACCCTTTCTGTTTAGAGCGACGGAGAGAGGTGGTATATTTTTTTTTCGAAAATTTCAACGAAGCATTAAAGAAATATGGACAGCCATTACATAAAAATAATAGCGACAAATGCGTGTAATTGTTGAAGGATTATTTGAAAACAGAGTAAAAAACGCGCGGTTTTTCGGGATGTCATATCACCCTGCAATGAATATGAGTAGCACATTAGAGTCTGGTTCTGACTGAAGAAGATGAGACGCTAGATTTAAGCATCAGTAAAAGGAAAGAACATATGAAAAGAAGCCACACAGTCTTAAAAGGTTATGGAAGTTCATCCTACATAGAATGGCATTTCGTAATTGCGAAATGAATTGCACGCATCACTTTACGCATCGGGTGCACTGACGCAATCATTTAACCTAAGGGGAGTCACGCAAAATACTCGCGGTATACAACAACTTACTTCTTACAATATTCATTACGTATGAATTGCATTCTATTTCGGTGCCAAATTGTCGTGTCCGCTGAAGTTCCGGACGGGGGGGGGGGATTTTTTTCAAACCTAAAGATGAACAAATCATATTTCTTTGAACTTTTCGTCTGTGGAATACAACACCGTGAGGCTGCTTCCCAACTTATTATAACATTGTCATTTTCAAATCGAATGTAAATAAGTTCTTGTTGAGGCGCCCCCTAATATAATCAAACCCTAACCAAGTTCCACCATTTCTGATCATAAGAATGTTGTTTTCGGCCTTGATAAGAGGCGCCCATACAGAGGAATGCTGATGAAGCTGACCAGACACATTTTTGCAGGCCTCTAAGGGCTGGCTTTTCAAATCCTACTGTTGCCGGCCTTGTCTCACATCTTCCATCTGTAGGAAAGAGATAAACTATCAGTTAGAGTAATAAACATGTACGAGGAGCGTGCAATAAGTAATGCCCCTGACCCACTTCCAGTTGTTTGATCTAGCTGAAATTTTGCATGTGCAATGATTTATATCTCTACGGGTTATGTGGCAAATTATAGATCTGAACTAATTGTGGTGTCTGTTTTACAGGTGTTTGAACTGAGTCAGGTGTGAAATGGAGCCTGTTGAATGTCGAGTAGTGATCCGGTTTTTGTATTTGAAAGGACCCACACCACAGGAGACTTTTGATGAAATGAAAGAAACTTATGGTGATAATGCTCCATCATATGACCTTGTAAATCGCTAGCATCGTGAATTCAAACATGGCCGGAAAGCTGTGGAAACAGCTCCCAGACCTGGTCGCCCCCTTCTGCCATTGATGAGGCATCAGTCCGTCAAGTTGATGCTGCCATTTTGGAAGATCGGCGCATTACTATTCGTCAAATAGCCCAAGATGTCAAGATTAGTACAGGGTCTGTGGAAACTATCATCCATGACCGTTTGCATATGCATAAGGTGTCTGCCAGATGGATTCCCAGGTTACTAACACCATTCCAGAAGCGAGAAGGCGTCGAATGCTCGAGGATGAATTTTGAGATGTGCCAAGAAGATGAGTCAAAGTTTTTCAAAATACTGATTACACAGGATGACACCTGGGTCCATCACTATGATCCAGAGACCAAAGCTCAGTCAATGCAGTGGAAGCACTTGGACTCACCACCTCCAAAGAAGGCAAGGGTGCAGCCCTCCGTTGGCAAGGTCATGCTCACCAGGACGGAGTAGTGATGACAGATTTTCTGGCAAAGGGTACCACAATTGCAGGAGCCTATTATGCTTCACTTTTGAGGAAATTAAGGGAAGCTATCAAAATCAAGAGGCGAGGCAAGATTAGCAAAGGTATCCTCCTCCTGCAGGACAATGCTCCGGTCCACAACTCGCATGTCACCAGATCAGAAGCACGGGCGTGTGGTTATGAAATCCTTCCCCATCCTCCCTACTCTCTTGACCTTCCACCCTCTGACTTTCATCTCTTCCCAGCCATGAAGTTGTTTCTGAAAGGAAATCGTTTCCCAGATGATGCAGCCTCGATTTCTGAAGTCACGTCGTGGTTGGAGGACCAACCTGGGGTATTCTACAAAAACGGTCTCCAGAGCTGCATCAAACGATGGGAGAAATGCATAACTCTTGATGGTTCCTATGTAGAGAAAGAAATAACTGTTCCAAGTTTCGTTGCTCTACTGCTATTTACACAACATTTTAGCCGTTACAACATTCACCTCTGGAATTTTTGGGAATTTTTCTGTCGGACTTTTGAACTTAAGAATTTTTTGCCGAATTCTGTCGAACTCGAGAATTTTTCTACCGAATTTTCAGTGGGATTGGGTGATCTTTCTGTCGAATTCTGCCGAATGAGGGAATTTTCCGGCTGAATTCGGGAATTTTTCTGCTTAATGGGGTATTTTTTTCTGCTTATTGGGGGTATTTTTTCTTCTGAATTGGAGAAATTTTTCTTTTGAACTCCAGAATTTTTTTCTGTCGTGTTTGGGAATTCTGTCGAACTTAAAATTTTTCTACCGAATTTCTCCACCGTATTCGGGAATTTTTGTGTCAAATTCAAATTTGCCGAAAATTTTTGTGTCAAATTTGCCGAAAATATGTATATATATATATACATATGTATATATATATACATATATATATATATACATATATATATATATACACACATATATATATATATATATATATATATATATATATATATATATATATATATATATATATATATACTAGCATTTCAGCCCGGCGTTGCTCAGGTATTTGGAGGTGTATGTTAAGCAAAAAAAAAAGCGGTTAATTTTTTAAAAATTGACCCCTTAACATTTATTGTTTTAGGCTCAAATCAAGTTATTAAGTTGATCCATGTCCCAGGAACCTATATATAAAATTTCAAGTGTTTAGACCAAAAATTGTCGGAGGAGTGTGATAGAGTTCTCAAAAGTCAAATCTTTGAACTTTGACCACTTAACAGCCAAATTTCTGGCCGAAAATCGATCACATAGATTTTCCCAAATCTCATTACCCTGTATATCAAATTTTTGGTAAAAAAGAGCCTATATTTTCAAACCAATAAAATATGCCCAAATTTGCCTACATTTTTATATATAGTGTCCTGGCAGGCCAGCTTTAGTTTTGCTGCTTCTGTTGCGAGGCAACTAATATATATATATATATATATATATATATATATATATATATATATATATATATATATATATATACTGCACAATGAAATATTCTTAAATGAGCGAATGCTCCCTGACTTCACAGCATTCTTTTCCGGGTGCATTAGATACAATTGCATTGTAAGATTTGATTACAGCAATTGCATTCCGTTTTAAAACAAAGCACACTTTCCAATTGAATCAAGAAAAAGCCTGGCTTCGAAAAAAAAAAAAAAAAGAAATAAAAAAAAAGAAAAAAAAGAAAAACAACATGAAAAAATAACAAACAACATAACAAATAAGCGTAAACTGCCATTCAATTTGCGCGTTTAGTTATTTCTAAAGTATGCACGACAGGCCAACCTCAATTTAGTCCAAGCTTAAACGTGACAGACAAACAGAAATCTTATTTTAAACATAAGCATGACAGTCCAATAAAAATGTTTTTTCAACCGTTTACAATTATATTTCATGATACAACGATTCCAACCAACAAAAATAATATATCAAACTTAAACATGACAGACCAGCGTAAATTCTATTTAAAACTAATGCATAACAGACCAGCGAAAATTCTATTTCAAACTAAAGCATGAATGACCAGCAAAAATGCTATTCCCCACTTAAGCATGACAAACCAGCAAAAATACTATTTCACACTTAAGCATGACAAACCAGAAAAAATGCTATTTCACACTTAAGCATGACAAACCAGCGAAAATTCTATTTTAAATTGTAGTGTGGCAGTCTTCAACACTAACAAAGCCTCTCCTAGAGATGCGAGTATGCATTTCTACATATCAAGTGCATGATTGGCGCTATACAATCTTCCAAAAGTAATCAGATTTGAATACCTTTTGATAGATTTGTTTGATTTTAATAATTACCCCCAGCCGTCAAAAGCACTTCCGCATTAATGATATGCTGTTTCGATGTACGCCCATCAATGACAACCTGAATGGTCCTATTGTCTAATTATACTTTCTATACGCTCATTTATATCATACGATTTAATTTTCATTAGCAACCCTTCATGCCAGCCTTTGTCAAAGACCCTGGATATATCGAGGGTTACAGCTCTGGCTTCACCCGGCTTATTTAGTGCATTCTATATGCGTTCAGAGATGACTGTTAAAATATCTCCACGAGAACGACATTGCCTGAATCCATGTTGTTTGTGAGAGAGAAGATTAGTTTTTGCAAGGTGGTGGACCAGTGCTTCATTGATTAAGGTCTCAAATATTTTAGCGAAGAAGGGGAGGAGTCTAATAAGGCGATAATTAAAAGGATCAGCCTTTCAACAGAATACTTGTACACTGGTACCACAGAGGCCATCTTCCAGCGATTAGGGAAGCAAGATTCAGCAAGACATTTGTTGTAGAGCTTGGAAAGTACTGGTGCTAGTTCTGCTAAACATTTCTTAATTAGTATAGCAGGGATGAGATCAAACCCACATGTCTTGAAGTTGTCCAAGTTTTTTTTTTATGATATCGCGGACATGACAAGGGGTAATGTTCAGATTACCAAGTATGGCTTCAGTAAGCATAGCGAAATTTGGGAGGGAATTGTTTATTGGCTCTTAGGTGGAGTGGAGGCGAATAGCCAGGCAACCAGTTCCGCCTTATCGGCTGCCGTGCATGCGACCTTCTGGTTGTTGGATTTCTCTTTCTCGCATTTTTCCATTTTTTTTCAAAATTAATATATATATATATATATATATATATATATATATATTTATATATATATATATATATAAATTATATATGTATATATATATGTATATATATATTATATATGTATACATACATATATATATATATATATATAATGCTGACAAAATCGATCGATGTGAATCAATCTAATTCTAGTCTAAAATTTCAAGTATTTAGATCCAAAGTAGGCGGAGGAGTTTGGTAGAGTCTGCAAAGGTCAAATCTTTCAACTTTGACATTTTCGCAGACAAATTCTCGCCCCCCCCAAAAAAACATTGATTAAAAAGCTTGCTGCATGTCTAAATACCCTTTATGTAAAATTTCAAATGTTTAGACCCAAAATTGGCTGAATAGTTTGCTAGAGACCGCAAAGGTAAAATCTTTTGAACTTTAACTCCTTGGTAGCCAAATTTTCGGCTCGAAACCGATTAAAAAGCTTGGCCTTTCTCTGAATACACTTTATGTAAAATTTCAAATGTATAGACTAAAAATTGGCTGAGTAATTTAAGGTCACAGAGGTCACAATTTTTAAAGCTTTGACCCCGATTATGACCCCTTAACATTTATTGTTTTGGGCTCGAATAAAGTTAAAAAGTTAAATCCATGTCCAAGTAATCTACATCTAAAATTTCAATCCAAATTTAATTCAATTAATTTAATTCAATTTTAATCTACATTTAAAATTTCCGCCAAAATTGGCGGAGGAGTTTGGAATAGTTTTCAAAGGTCAAATCGTTGAACTTTTACACCTTGACAGCAAAATTTCTGGCCGAAAACCGTTTAAAACAACTTTTCAAGATCTCAACACCCGGTTACGTCAAATCTCTAGTTTGTAGACTGAAAATTGACAGAGTAGTTTGGTAGGGAAATGTACACAGACAGACACACACGTACGCACACACACACACACACACACACACACACACACACACGCACAAACACAACAATTTCACTTTTATAAATATATAGATATATAGATATATAGATAGACAGATATTAGAAATTAAGCTTCTTTTCTAGAAATGCACGCCCGTGGAACTCTGTTCCGTCTGCCTGTTTCCCACCTGACTACAACTTGGATGTCTTCAAGTCCAACATAAACAAATTTTTGATGAACCGCCCCCTTAAGTAGACACTTTATCAAATGTCAACATTAACGTACTGTATACGCAATTACCCCTATCCCTGAGTGGCTTCCGGGCCTTGATAAGTGACGACCACCTTGTAAAAAAAGAACAACCTCCAAAAAACCTCTGAAAATTTAGTATATTTTCGATAGCAACATTAACATACATGAAAATTTGTCAGAATATGAAATCACCGATTCGACATTTCTCGGTGTCGATTCAATAAATTTAATTTCAATTTTAAAATTCAAGTCATGCAGCTCATTGAGTTTTTAATACTTAGATAAAAAAAAAATATCTGATACATTATTGGCGCTATACAATCTTTAAAATGCAGTATTGAATACCCTTTAATGAATTGGATTGATTGAATACCCCCCCCACATAAAAAAAACGTGAGCGTAATCTCATAGAATCAGCAGTTTCAATTGTGCAATTTTTGTCTTCTTTTTTAGTAAAAAAAAAAAAAAAAATCTCCAAAGTATTTTTTTTTTTTATATTTTTCAACTTCGCCGAAAATAAATCGGGCATATTTTGAATCGGCCTTCACATTCGCACAGCTGTACCGAACACAATTGTTGACATTTCAATGCCGAGCGAATAGAGGGGGGGGGGAGCAGAGGCAGAGGATCAATTTCATCGCACAAAATCCAAATCAGAGAAGACTAAGGCTGTTGTGAAAACCTTGATTGTGTAAGCTGAAATCCTAAACCCTGAACACACACACACACACACACACACACACACACACACACACACACACACACACATATATATATATATATATTTCTTGTATATAAATGAAAATAAATCTTCTTCTTTTTTTTGAAGTACGCAGATGCTTTGTTTGGTGAATTTCTGGTATATAACGAAACACGTGTAAGACGTATAGGTTTTACATATATGTAAATATTAGTACGTCTTACATGTGTTTCGTTATATACCATATATATATATATATATATATATATATATATATATATATATATATATATATATATATATATATATATAGCCCCAATCCTCCGACTCTTTCGTCAATGACCATCCCTCTTGAAGAAGCCCGCATAAATCGGGCGAAACGTTGAGTATCCAGGTCCTTCCACCTCCATTTTATTTCATATATATATATATATATATATATATATATATATATATATATATATATATATAGTCATCCACATACAGTACTGTTTCGCAGCTCCTCAGTGCGGCTAGACAGGCAACCGCCTCAAACCAGGATCGAAACCCGTTCGCCCAAATGACAGTCAATGCTTCTCACCATTACGCTAAACGGTTGTTGCTGTGAGGGTGATGAATTAACGATGCTTTGACATCGTCCAAATGCCTCCGCTCGATCTGTTTACACAAAGAGCGTCGCTTAATACGCTAATGGTAGTTTGTATATCACTTCCCAATATGCTCAACCCAAGATAGGGAGCATAATAGTCATCCACATACAGTACTGTTTCGCTGTTTCACAGCTCATCAGTGCGGCTAGACAGGCAACTACCTCAAGCCAAGATCGAAACCCGACCGCCCATATGACAGTCTCATCATTACGTTATACGGCTGATGCTGTGTGGGTAATGAATTAACGATGTTTTGACATCGTCCAAATGCCTCCGCTCGATTTGTTTACACGTGTATTTGTGTGTTTTTATATACGCAAAATCAACTCCTTAACTAATTAACCATTCATTATTGTATTTAGAACACAGTTCCTAAGGATAAGTGTATATAATGTGGGCTATATTTAGTTTAATTTAATTTTGACAAAGCGTATGAAAGTATGATGGAAATCTTTATTGAAAATTTACATAATTTTTAATACTAAATATGAAACAGCAATTAATGAACTTTTACAAAATCTAAGTTTTTCTGGGACTCTTGAAAGGGGGTTTAGTGGGCATAATATATATATATACTAGCATCAAATTTCTAGCCGAAAAACGCTCACATAGATTTTCCCAAATCTCAGTACCCTATATATCAAATATATTGCGTAGGGAGATGCACACAGACAGACACACAGACAGACACACAGACACGTTCACTTTTACGGGTGTTTGGAGGTGTATGTTGAGCAATAAAAAAAAACGGTAATTTTTTTTAACTTAAAACTTATTGTTTTGGGCTCAAATCAAGTTATTAAGTAAAATCAATGTCCAAGAAACCTATATCTAAAATTTCAAGTGTTTAGACCAAAAATTGTCGGAGGAGTTTGGTAGAGTTCTCAATAGTCAAATCGTTGAACTTTGACCTTTTAATCGCCAAATTTCTGGCCGAAATCCAATCACATCGATTTTCCCAAATCTCAGTACCTTGTATATCAAATTTCGAGTCTGTAGACTTAAAATTGACAGAGTCATTGCGTATGGAAATGTACACACACAGACACACAGACAGACAGACAGACAGACAGACAGACAAACATTTCACTTTTATAGATATACTAGCATGGGTGCCCGGCGTTGCCCGGGTATTTGGAGGTGTATGCTAAGCAAAAACAATAAAAAAAAGCGGTCAATTTTTTAAAAAATTGACCCCTATTATGATCCCTTAACATTTATTGTTTTGGGCTTAAATCAAGTTATTAAGTTAGATCTATGTCCAAAGAACCTAGATCTAAAATTTCAAGTGTGTAGACTCCTAAATGTCGGAGGAGTTGGTAGAGTTCTCAAAGGTCAAATCGTTGAACTTTGACCCCTTAATCGCCAAATTTCTGGCCGTAAGCCAATCACATCGATTTTCCCAAATCTCAGTACCCTGTATCTCAAATTTTGAGTCTGTAGACTTAAAATAGCAGAGTTATTGCGTAGGGAAATGTACACACACAGACACACAGACAGACACTTTCACTTTATATATATATATATATATATATATATATATATATAGTTAGATAGATTTTTTTAAGAAAAATATATACGTATACATAAATATATATGGAAACAATTTTGTGTTTACTATAAACTTGTTACGCAAATATTACACAAGTATAAATCATGTAGAATATCTGCATAAATATAATTACACGTAATAGTTAACTAAAGATGATCATCCCATAAGAAAACCGAAGCAAATAATAGGGAATTAATGCTTAAAAGAATATGCAAATTAGCTAGATCTTTTGTTAGTGAATGCAATACCACACTCCATATATAAGAAAATTTTAAATAAATAGAAAATGATGGTTTTAATATGAATATCAATACACACAAAAGAATAAACGAATTTATAGGAATATATATATATATATATATATATATATATATATATATATATTAGTGATAGGACTATATATATATGTGTGTATGTGTGTATATATACATATATGTGTATATATGCATATATACATATATATATATATACATATATATATTAGTGATAGGACAATTTCAATATATATATATATATATATATATATATATATATATATATATATATATATATTATAAAACTCAAATGATTTTGTAATAAGTGATGGAACCCACTTCCCGGTTTACGATATCCGGTTGCGCATGCGAGCATAAACATTAACCCATAACAATG
>NC_136482.1:193862557-193890057 GCF_053919585.1 Euprymna scolopes
CTTTGTTTGCTCAAAAGACGATTTGAAATTTGAAAGTAGTTTTGAAGCCTTGAAACTGTCGAACAGGGATACCTCTGTCATATCAAATGACTGGAAATGCTTGCTGTCATATTGTCTTGCACGAGTTATCACATATGCAACAAATTGGAAAATAAAACAGGAAGGGAGTAGATGTCATTTGTAAAAATAAAATTGCATTTAATTAAAATGGTTTCTTTTTTTTTTTAAAGGTTGTTATTTATGCGGAAGCGAATGCATAACGCACGAATAAAAAGAAAATGTTTGCACGTACCGTTTGGAATGGGGGAAATATAATGATGTCCGGCAAAGGCATCCAACCTCCCACCTTTGACCTCCGACGTTCACGGCCGTGTTTTTTTTTTTTTTTTTTTTTTGCTGTTGTTATTGTTGTTGCGCGTGTACTCCTTATTTATTAATTGGTCTGTCCGTCTGTCGATGCGTGAGTGTCTGTTGTGGGTTTGTGATACAAGGCCGAGAGATGAGGAAAGATGAAATCTAACAGGAATGATGCCGATGATACTACTACGACTACCACCACCACCACCACCACCACTACTACTACTACTGGTTCGTGTGCCGAATGTTTCTTGTGGTGCTCGAAAACATGCTGTAATAGCGACGGTGGCGGTGATGGAAACAAGGATGCTGGAAGGAGGCGTCGTTCGAGAAAGAGCGAAAGAGAGAGCAAAAAAAAAAGAGAGAAGAGAGTTAGAACGAAAGAGAGAGAGAGAGAGAAAGAGAGAAAGAGAGAGAGAGAGAGCGTAGCAGAACTATTAGCGGTGGCGGTGGTGGAGGAGTGCGGCGGCGTCCGGGCTCGAATATAAAAAGTACAAGGAGAGGGGGGTGGGAGTTTAAAAAAGAAAGAACGGTATAAAAAAAAAAGGTGGGTTTCAATGGAAGGTTTGGAAAAATAAAGAACTGTTGCGATTTCGGGTTTATGGAAACTAAACACTGTAAGAATCTTGAAGTGAACAAGGATACACGCGGACGCATGCGTACTACACAGGTGCACACCTAGACAGAAGAAGCACCCCCAGGGTTATATATATATATATATATATATATATATATATATATATATATATATATATATATATATATATATATATATATATATATATATATACTAGATTGCCACCCAGCATTGCCCGGTTGTATAGTACGTTTAAAACATATTGTAATTTATGCAGATTACGCATGTATTATTATAGAATCAATCCTGTATTGATTATAATATATTACGAGGAATAATTTTCCCGGTGCACTAATTCGCAAAAAAAAAAAAAAATAAATAAATAAAAAAAATAAATAAATAAATAAAAATAAAATAAATAAATGAAAATATAAAAATATAAAAATTAAAAAAAATAATGCTAATGTGGCTCATTAAATTCCGTCTGTATTTGTTTACAATATCACGTCAGCTGATATTTGGGCTTGATGATGAATGGCATTCATCATGAATGCCCTTGAAAAATCACTTCTGATAATTGTTTACTTTTAAAACATGCCGACGAAAAAAATGATTTGCCACGATTTTAAATGATAATTCTTTTTTTTTTTTATTTACTGTAAATTGAACCCATTAATAAGAAAAAATTAAAATATAATAGTGAGAGACACCGGCGCTTGAACAAGGAGGATTATCCGATTTGTATCGAATTCTGTAACACTGAGCTATATCTCCAGATAACATTAAATTTGTTTTTTTTTCTACCAGAAGAAATGATTTGTTGATATTTTATTATTTCCTTTGATATGTGTAATGTAAAATATTTCCCTGTAAGAATTCTTCGTTTTCATCTATAAGAGAGAAAGACTATTTTTAAGATCAGATTTTTTTTTCGATTTCTGTATAAAACATATCTAAGAACACTGCCAGACATATAAATTAGGTTTGTGTAAAATTTGCAAAAGATAGGCTCAACCGTTTCGGAACCCCCCTCTCTCTCTCTCTCTCTCACACACACACACACACACACACACACACACCATATGGCTTTTATATAATAGTATAGATAGAGATAAACACATACAAACAGATTACCCGGCGTTGCCCGGTTGTAAAAAATACGCTTAAATATAATATTTTAATTTATGCAGATTTTGTATTCATTAATATAGAGCAAATTCTCTATTGATTATTATATTGTACGAAATATATATAGCAATGATTTCAAAAGTAAAAAAAAAAAAAAAATGACTTCGGGGCCATTAACTGGAAGCGAAAACCAAAACAGACAGCTCTGTTACCGTCTGACCTAACGCTAGATGGACAAAAAATGTTAAAACATTTAAATGACTCCAAACCAAAAATGTACGAATGTTCAAAAAGTAGTTGATCTACTGCTGCGAAGGTAAACATCCTTCGATTTTAACATCTTACCAACTATTTGGACAGGCTAAAAAACAAATCAAACCTGTTCCCGAGGTCTAAATATCCTATATATGAAGTTTTAACGTCCGTAGATTAAATATTCAGAGACGAGTTAGGTAGAGAAGTTTTACACGTACATCGGCAAGGTCAATTATATATATATATATATATATATATATATATATATATATATATATATATATATATATATATTAGCAAAAGTACCCGTCGTTGATTGGGTTCAAAATCAGCCTACAGAAAATGGACTCTGATTTATGAAAATATGATAGGTTATGAAAAGGAAGGGTTTTAAAGAGATAGCTTCGAATTTGGGGGGTATCAAAACCAAAGCAAAATATGACGAAAGTAAAAATAAAATAGATAAACCCCATAATTTATTATACCATACCTGTTCACACTGAAACACTTACCATAATATTCTGTGGATCTATATTAAAAAAAAAACTTGTTCAACTTTGTGACATATTTCCATTCTATGGAGTCAGGCGCGAACGAACACCCCATAATTTTATTATACCATATTTCTTCAAATTGAAACATAATTATCAAAGTATACTTACGCAGATAGATATGAAAAGTCTTTATTAGAGTGCGTGCCTATTTCCATTCTATGGAGGCCAGGCGCGAATGCAAACCCCACAATTTTATTATGCCATCCCTATTTAAGTTAAAACATACTTATCAAAGTATTATTATGTACATCTATATAAAAAAAAAAACTTGCAAACGTTTTTTTTTTATTTTTAAATTTTTTATTTCCATACTTTGTGGACCAGGCGCGTACGCAGATCCCAGAATTTTTATGAATCATCATTATGCCAGATCAAACATATCCATTCCTGTGTCTCGATACATCTTCTATCATTATATGTGGTCAGTTTTCTATAATAGTCATCTATATAGGAGCCTATTCGTGACCAGACACACACACAGACGTTCAGCTTCATATTATAGATATGTATGTATGTATGTATGTATGTATGTATGTATGTGTGTGTGTATGTATGTATGTGTATGTGTATGTGTGTATAAAACATACTAGTATGCTAAAACTTCTCCATCCTAAATTAAGAACAATGAAAAGAATTAAACGTATGAAACCAATCATCTCATGAGAATACATAAAAAAATGAAATAAATAAATGAATATGCGAATTAGTTCATCTTCATGAAGGCGCTCGCATGGACATGACTGAGTATATTAAGAAATTCATTTTAATAAAAAAGACCTCAGTTATATATATATATATATATATATATATAACTACGTCATCTACTCACATAAAATTAATATACGAAAGTATGAATTTATGCGTAAACTTTAAGTATTTACTTCAAAAGTGCTCAATACGTAGGTAGAGCTAGTTAGTAAGTTATAAAATATATATGGCGATTAAGCTACACTGAATATTCATCCACTCTAGGACTCTTCAGGCTTATGCGCGAATTTTGTGGTTGTCTGTCGTTTTTATATACGCATCTTCTATTGAGATTCAATTAACAAATCAGCTTTCTAGTATCCACCGCGCCCTTCCTATCAGCTAATGAATATGCAATTATCGAACTATTTGACCTCTGGTTGACCTGTTCCTTTATGTGTGCTCTATTTAGCCTGGATATCTAGTTTCTTGATCTGTTTTAAATCTAGGTTAGGTTTTTTTTGTTTTTATATATATAAATATATATATGTACATACATATATGTACATATATATATACATATATACATACATATATGTGTGATCGTTTACGTATATTCATGTTTATTTAATTTATTTATTTGTTTATTTTCTATTGTTTTTGTTAGTTTTAAAACTATTTTGTATCGCTATCCTAGGTAAATTTTATCTTGTGAACACAGTTGTTTGTTATTTCTCTTCTACAGTTTAATAGATGTTGGGGTACAGGATAGCAAATTTTTCATGAAGACATAATCTATATGGGTCGTTTAGGTCCCTACAAGTGGTAGCTTGTCTTACTATTTTCCATTCGACTACCGGCGAATGTCCGCTTTCCTTGAGTTCCCAGTATTTATTTGTTAGCGTTGTTTTCATACGGTGTTTTTTTTTTTATTGTTGAATGTACTTTTGTGGTCATAATATCGAGTTTTGAAATCTAAGGAAGTCATACATACGTAATATTTCTTGTTATTCGGGTTTTCTTTCGCAAATATTGTGGCCTGGTAAACTACGCTTTTGGTTAGACTTGTAGATTATGCATTCATGAAAAATTTGCTATCCTGTACTAACTAAAATCTCAATAAAAGATGCGTATATAAAAACGACAAACAACCACAAAATTCGTGCATAAGCCTGAAGAGTCCTAGAGTGGATTAAACGCGGAATATTCAGAGTAGCTTAATCGCCATACATATTATATAACTTACTATATATATATATATATATATATATATATATATATATATATATATATATATATTTCGGTAGAAATATATTTTATTATTGTATATCAATCTTTATTTAAGAAGCTCAATGTAATTACAGAGCAATATAGAGAATAAATGACAAAATGTTATATTCCAAAATTCATCATGTTGACCATCTTATAATTTATTCCTTTAATTCAGTTGACTTACACAATTCTTGACAGTATTTGTTTCGTAGCGCAATATCAATCACTTAATTATTATATCGATCAGTGAATCTATTATTCCCTTAACTCATCAGAAGAAATAACAACAATCAATTCGTCAAAAGGAATTAAAATGTGATTTGACATGGTCATAATCCGAAAATTGGAAGAAAAGCTGCAGTTACCTTTATATTTTTCTATTACGCCATATTAATTTTTTTATCAAGAATTGTATAAATCAACTGAATTTAAGGAATAAATTATAAGCTGGTCAACATCATGTATTTTGGAATATAACTTTTTGTCGATTGAGATTGTCGGACTGACTTCCTCATCTTGGTTGTTATCGTCATAACGTTTCGGTCGTTTTGCCCTCCGGCCTTCATCAGGTGTTTTGTATCGGACTGGGGAACCGTTTGTTAGGAGTCTCGAACCCAACCCTTTATTATTATTACGGGGGTACCGTGTTCGGACTCCAGCTAGGCTCTGGGACATAGTTGCTGATTCGCTGTTTTGAATGTTACTTTTTCACAAAATACAGGCAATTACTATAAATTTTTGTCATTCTCTCTCTCTCTCTCTCTCTCTTTCTCTCTCTCTCTCTCTCTCTCTCTCTCTGTCTCTCTATTTATATATAGTTTTACCAGGAATAAAAACGCATTTCATTTTTTATTGAAGCATATTAGGGTTTTATTAGTAGCATTTGCGTACATAGCTAGTATTTAAGTATATAATGGCCCTTGATTATAATTATAGCAGCTGGGTAGCTCATCACCGCGAGAAAAGTGCAGAAAAACACAAATTCTCAAAGTCTAACCAACCTATGGACAGGCATTTTATATCAAAAATATCCGGTATTCACATTTTTTGGGGGGGGAGGTTAAGGTTAAAAAAACAGTCATCAAAAACCCATTATTGAGCTATCTAAATTAATTTTATTTGCTAATGTATGTGAATACTATTCAATTTAGTTTAGTATAAATACACACACACATACACACACACTCACACTCACACACACACACACACACACACACACACACACACACACACACACACACACACACATATATATAAAATTTTCGTCATTCAATAAATTTAAAAATTTATGAGGTGAAATGGTTAAATTTCAAATCAAAAGATTTTTATTATTCTATGAAAGACAAAGAATACATTTGAAATATTATAACTTCTTATCCTACAGGATTTCGATGTCTACCATCTCTCCAGAGAAGAAAATATTAGCAAATAATTATAATGGTTTACATCTAAAGTCAGTAAGACATGGAAGATCACAACTAAAAGTTTTTTTAAGTATTTAAATACCTTAGAGTAAAGGAAGTTAATGAAAAGAATATAAAAATTTACATCCAAATGGCATGGTAAAATCTGAAGTGATTGTCTTTGAAGGCAGTGTGGTAAAATGATCCAATCTGTATTTTGAGTGATCCACACCACAAGGTAATAGTCCGAAGTAGGAATTTTCCTGGAGGAATTTTCTTTGTTTATATAATGAAACAGGTACATTTTTTTATAGGTCCGGTGTATCCGTTTATAAATAAACATATAATTTAATATTTTTATAATTATAGAACATGAGCTTCAAATTCCACTTCAAAATAACTTCAAATTGTTAATAAAATAAAATAAAACCGCTTTGTTTATAAAATAAAATAACATCGCTTTTTAAATGAAGTATATATATATATAAATATATATATATATATATATATATATATATATATATATATAGTCTTTGAAGTTTTTAACCTTTAAAACTATACAAAAAAATATTTTTTATCATTCGTTAGAAAACCATCTAGTCAGTAAGTCATTTAATCACCTGCAATCACTACATCAACTCGCTCTCGAATTTACTATAGTACTAATAATTAATTTTTCAAGGGATCATCAGTTGTTTACCAATCAATACATGAAATATCTCCAGAAAAAAAAACTCGAATAACCCTAGAACCTCATCCTCTAACGTAGATCCCTACTACCATGTCGCCTTCTCCAACATCAGGGGTCTGCGTTCCAACCTTTCAGAGGTTGAAACCCAATTACAGGAGACGAAACCAGACATATACTTTCTAAGCGAAACTGGAATAGGGCCGACCACTTCCCTAGATGAGTTCATAATTAATGGATACTCTAATTTAACATCTAAATCTAACCCCCAAGATCGCCATGGGCATGGAATATGTGCCTACATTAAAGATGGCTTCTCGTGTGGCAGGGATATCTCCAGAGAAGACCCTAATTTACCTTATATGTGCTTCCGGGTTGCACTTGCTTACACCACTGCATTTATATTTGCCCTCTATCGGCCCCATAAAAGCGGAGTTACTATCTTTAAGAGTATATATGAGAAAATAGACCAGATTCTGTCTGCACATCCCTCGGCTAACATTCACATCTTTGGTGACTTCAATGTCCATAACGTGGAATGGCTGACCAACTCAAATAAGACAGATGATGAAGGGAGGTTCTATCATGATTTTGCCATTGCCTATGACCTCACTCAGATGGTTTGCGAGCCTACCCGAGCGCCCGATACTACCGGTCAGTATGCAAGCCTTCTAGACCTTTTTCTCTTAACTTCCCCTGAGCTATGTTCATGTTCCGTTCTATCTCTTCTAGGATCCTCTGACCACTCCGTTGTATCAGTTAAGATAAAAATGAAATGTAATAAGACCCCAGATGTACCCCTCCACCGTACTGTATACCGATACTCCATGGCTGACTGGGATAGCTTCCGTACATTTATATCTGATCTACCTCTGCATTCCATGTTTAAAAAGGATGTGCCCTCTATAGTATCAGATCTGACAGAATGGTTATTTGTAGGCATAGACCGATTTATACCATCTAAAAAATTCCAACAAAAACCTAACAGCCAAACATGATTCTCCTTAGAATGTGCTGCTGCCATTGCGCACAGAAATCACCTTTCCCATAGCTACCAACGTAATAGACGCACTGAGACTAAAGCTGCTTTCAGGAACGCCAGCCACCACTGTAAAAGAGTAATAAAAAATGCAAGAGAGCTATATGCTCAGTTCGTTAAATCCAAAGTAGCTGATCAACGGCTTGGTTCCCACCAGTTTTGGTAAGTAACAAATAGGATCCTGAACAGAAGTGTGCGTTCTATCCCAACTATCATCAATGGACCAGAGGTCATTTCGTCAGCATCAGACAAGGCCAAACTATTTGCCAAGAACTTTGGAGCTAATTCTACCCTATGCGACGAAGGCCATCAACTCCCCATATTTCCTCCTACAACACACAACACGCTAGGTAACATACAAATATCTGTGCGTGAGGTCGCCAAGCTAATCAAGAACCTTGATTCCAGTAAAGCAACTGGCCCTGACCGCATTCCAATTATAGTGCTGAATAAGTTTGAACCAGAACTTGCTCCCATACTTACGAAACTGTTTAAGCGTTGCCTTAAGAAGAAGTGCTTTCCAACACCCCGGAAAACCTCATCAGTATTCTCTGTATTTAAGAATTCAGGTGATAAGTCATCTCCCTCTCAGTACAGACCAATAAGTCTCCTGTGTGCCATGAGTAAGTTGCTGGAATCCATATTAAATAGAGAAGTAGTCAACCACCTCAGTAGAAATAATCTTCTTTGTGACATGCAATATGGTTTCCGTTCAACAAGATCTACCACAGGTGTGCTAACGGTTATATCTCATAGTATTAGCGAATCTCTTGACAAAGGCTTCCTTTCTAGGGTAATTGCTTCGACAAGGTATGGCATAAAGGCCTACTTCACAAGATTTCCAGCTACGGTATAACTGGAAATGTTTTCTCAATCATTAACTCATTTCTCTCCGATAGGCTCATAAGAGTAGTGGTCGATGGACAGAAATCAGAGGCCCACAGTATTAATGTTGGTGTCCCTCAGGGGTCCATCCTGGGCCCAACTCTCTTCCTGATCTACATAAATGATCTCCCTAAACACATACTTAAATCATTCGTTGACATCTATGCTGATGACGCGACCATCTACGGCAACACATCAAAGGCTGTAAATGACAAAGTTCTCTCTGATTCTCACTCCTCTGATCTTGAGCGCATGGTACAGTGGGGGAAGTCGTGGCTGGTTACCTTGAATGCATCTAAAACCAAACTCCTATCTTTACATCATCAACGCTCTGATCCCCATCTGGCATCAATTGAAACGGATGTCTCTCGTCTAGGAGAAGCCCCATGTTTTGACAAGCTCCTGGGCTTGACCTTTACTCCCGATCTGAAATGGAACACGTACATCAAGTCTGTTGCCAAGGTTGCTGGAAAGATGGTGGGATCCTTCTACCGCTCCAGAAGATATCTCAATACTGATGCAATTCTCTATCTATATAAAAGCCAAGTACGTCCAAGGATGGAATACTGCTGCCATATCTGGGCAGGAGCTGCTAAAAACAGCCTATCCTGCCTTGACAGAGTACAAAATAGACTTCGTGGCTTAGTGGGGGATTTCCTTTTCTCTTCCCTGCAACCTCTCTCCCACAGAACAGACGTTACGAGCCTATCTTTGTTTATCGTTATTACCATGGAAGGTGCTCGTCTGAGCTCCCATCTCTGGTCCCCCCTCGCCAATCTTTCACGAAAAACACCCGTCTAGCCGAAACCACTGTGAAAAATTTTCCCCACTCTTTATCTGTGCCGAAATCAAAACGTAGATTCCATGAACAAAGCTTCTTTCTTAGAACTGCAGTCCTGTGGAACTCTGTTCCGTCTGCCTGTTTCCCACCTGATTACAACCTGGATGTCTTCAAGTCCAACGTAAACAAATTCCTGATGAACCGCCCCCTTAAGTAGACACTTTATTAAATCTCAACACTAACGTACTGTACATGCAATAACCCTTAAGTTGTGACTACCTTGTAAAAAAAAAAAATGGGGCTTTCTAGAATTGTCGGAACGATACAACAAGTGCATTGCAGCCGGAGGAGATTACTTTGAAGGAAACTAGAGTTTCATGTGTCTACTGCATAAAAGTGCCCATACGCCTGGAAAATTATTTAAGACACCTTGTATCCTTCTTTGCTTACGAAATGTCAAATTTATTTATTACGAAATTTAAAACTGCATTTATATCTCCCGTTTGCAGCTTTATTGGATGCTTAAAATTATCCGAGTTTCTTACTCCCTCCCCACCTTCTTAGTCTTAGAAGCTTAAGAAATGCTGAGTAATTTTGAAAGAGCTGGAGGAATGAATAGAAAATATAGTATTTTCTTTCTAACTTATGTATGAAAAACTCGACCCTCCCTCTGAAGAGAACTGCCCTATAGTCCCTTTAGAAATGCAGATTCCGCAACACTCCCAGTGTCTTCCCCGATTAATCTACTTATAAATAAAAAAAAGCTTTGTCTGTTTGGGGTTTCTCTCTCTCTCTCTCTCTCTCTCTCTCTCTCTCTCTCTCTTTCTGTCCGTGTGTGTAAGTTAACTCTCTATGTGCTCCGAAACGTCTGGGAGTGTTCTTAGATAGTTTTTTTTATCGGAATGTCCCCGATAACTATCGAAAATTAATAGTAAAATATCCGATTAAAGTCATTTTGACCAATGTTAACACCCTTATGCAGCTTAACATCACAATGTCTTTGAGAAGTTTTATTACCGCATCAATAGAAGTGCCTGGCGTATGAAATCAGCAGTAAGTTCTTTGATATGACAGGGGCATTTTTGAAATGAATGTTTCTGTTTAGAGCACAATTGAACCATGATACATGACTTTTGTATTTAAAATTTTGATTCAAGTCATTATATAAAAATCATTTTATAAAATCGACAGTAGGTTCTCTACAGTGCAATATAGGGAGGCATGTGCAGCTTCATCACGGTGCACCGCAGGGGTCTCCGACTAAAGCAAGAATACAACCGATTAGATTTTTGTTAAATTCAATTTTCACCCCATATAAGGCACAGTGCCACTTTGGAGCAGCGGGCTACTATGGGATACATAAGTTGCAGGGACATTATGAAGGGAGATGAGCAGCAAGATGTCTGTTCATATTGAACTTGAACTTCTGCATGTCAGTACAATTGGAAAACCAGAATCCCGGAAGGGAGTTCCAAAGTCTAGCAGTTCTGGTGAAGAAACTATTGGAGTAGAAGGTTTTTTTTACACCTAGGGGTCTCTACTGTGAAGGGGTAGGATTCAGTTGCTTCCTACAGGGCACTGCATCTATCACCAAACGAATTGACCCCCCCTCGAAATACGTAGACACAGATTTTTTTTTTATGGAAAAGTACTTGAGATGAAGAGAAATCTCGAAACAACAAAAAATAACAAGCAGACCTTTTATTTTCTATTTTATAAAAGAAACTTTGTGTGTCTGTGTGTTTGTGTGTTTGTTCTCTACGGACCCGAAAACGACTGGGTCGATTTTTATGCAATTTCACATGAAGATACTTTATGTGCCTGACAGTGTTCTTAGATAGGTTTTGTATCAGAATGTCTTCAATAAGTATCGATTATCAAAATAATCCGATGAAAGAAGTAACAGGCAATTTTGACCAACGTTAACACCTTATACAGCCTAACATCACAAGTGCATCTGAGAAGTTTTATTACCACAAAAGCCAAAAGGCTCAACATATAAAATCAACAGTAGATTCTCTACAGTGCAATATAGACTAAACATATGGCGAAATAAGTCACTGTAAAAGGCATATGAAGCTTCCTCCCGGTGCACCGCGATAGGTTCTCAACTTGAGCATGCAATCATTTGACGTGATTGAAAACTGGGCGATTTCTTTGATTTCGATAACAATAAAAATATGGGAGCCTGAAATATTCGTTGATCATCATTCAATCCCGGGTAACTTCGAAACGCCCTGCTAGTTTTAAATATATGAGAGTCTTGGAAACAGACGCAATAAAAGAAAAGATTATAAAAGAAAAAAAAACAATAAAAAGGTCATTGTAAGTAAACTGTACAATCTAAATCGAATAAAATACTTAAGCGGTGAAAGTTTCATATATATATATATATATATATATATATATATATATATATATATATATATATATATATATATATTGTTATTGTTGTTTTTTCAAGCGATACATACGGTTAATATTGGCTCCGCCTCGAAGCTCATTTTTTTATTTACTTAGAAAATCGCCCTTTTTAATTTGTTTGGACGTATATAACATTTTATTTATTTATTATTTTTAAAACAGTAATCTACATGGTCAAGATCAAAGTGTAGTATCTGTTCTTCAGATGCTGCACTTCCATTTCTTGTTCTCTTTCGGTGGAGGAGAAATCCTTCACGACTGAGACAATTTTTTATTTTTGTACCTTTTCTCCACGTTAAAAAACGACCCTGGTGTCTAACTCTGTCTCGTGGGGAGGCATAGTAAATAGGTACACACACACACACACACACACACACACACACACACACATATATATATATATATATATATATATATATATATATATATGACTAGAAAAGAAATCAGGGAAATTGATCAATAAACTAGGAAACTAATGACCATGCACAGCTTTATTAGCAATAACACACATAATAATTTTTCTTCTATAAAGTTCTGTCTTCAATGTAAAACTTCATTATCCTATGCATTACCTCTTACATTTTAACGAAGGAGGAGAGCCATGTTTTCAAATTGTCGTCTGAAAAGTCATCACTTATGAAAGAATTCCGAGGTCATTTTATGGATATTTGTTACCGGTCAAAACGCCTATATTCTGGTCACACCCCACACTAAACTCGGTCTTGCATTATGTCATGTCCACATGGGAACACACTTAAATATATGAATATAAATATCACTGCAATTTATTTAACTAAATGCGATTCAAGCAATACTAAGTGTCTGTACTCTTCAAAGATATCTGCGTTATTTAACATATTATTAAATTGTTAAATGTTTATATTGAAAAATTAAACCGTGTTTCTAAGATTAATGAATGTGACCGAATTAGCTTAAAGTGCTTGCAAAGAAAGCAACAGTTCTCCGTTTGTCAATTACTATATAAAAAAAAGCCCGCTCTCCTTGTTGGGTTAATAGGATCACACACAAAACACTTTCGAAATATCTTTTTTTTTTTTTTCGTAGGCATATCAACCCTTTTCAGGTTATTTAATGCCGAATCCAGTGATTTTGAAGAACAATTTTTAATAGAGTATATTTGTTTTATTTTAAAGTCATTTTCTATTTAACCCATCGTTGGGAATCTAATAGGTACTACCACTCCGTATTAGAGTGGACCTGGGAGCAATGGCAATTAAAGGGTGGCTCCACGCTCCCCAAAGCCTGCAAGCTGGGGCCTCACCATCGGATATAGTTAAGGTCATATTCACAACCGAAATATTTTTAAATCAAACTTGGATTACAGGCCGTGAAAATGAAAACTGCTGAAATCTTAAGGAAAATCCTCGAATGCAGAAACTAATAAACATGCTACAAACGTTAACCGGCCATATGAAATCCGCAACAGAAATAAAACAAAAAGACAGAAGAACAGCACATGGAAACAAGAAAAGTAAAACCGCAAACTTGTAAATTATCTGTGCCTTCCGAACATTGTAGGGTTTGCATCGACTGGCACAACAACAAAAAGTCGTGGAGGAGGATAGAAAGAACAAAGAGAGAGAGAGAGAGAGAGAGAGAGAGAGAGAGAGAGAGCACTAACCAGACATCCAGCATAAGGACATTAGGTCAGAAATTAAATAAAGCTAAACTATATAAAGTGTATAGAGCAGGAATGATAGTACCTATTTACTATGCCTCCCCACGGGACAGAGTTAGACACCAGGGTCGTTTTTTAACGTGGAGAAAAGGTACAAAAATAAAAATTGCCTCAGTCGTGAAGGATCTCTCCTCCACCGAAAGAGAACAAGAAAACGAAGTGCAGCATATAGTAAGAATAGAGATAAAAATATATATCATATATAAATAATATATATGTATGTATATATATATATATATATATATATATATGTATATATATATGTATGTATGTATATACGCACACAATTATGTACATATAATAATTAAAAATAAACTTAGATATTACGTATAAATAAATATTTGTTTAACAGCCATTATGTCAGTAAATTATACAACGTTTCCTGTTAGGAGGGGATTAATATGATAAGAACTATATCACTTTATATAAAAGCATAAAAGATATCAATGGATACACACTCGAGAGTAAAAACAATGAAAAGAATATGCTGTTGTTCTAGCCCTACCTGATTTAGAATGTGAATTAATTTCTAATATTGAATTAGTGATGTAATTTTACATTTAATGGAAAAGTTCGGATAAAAACATGTAAAATATAAAAGGATTATGTTTGAGGGTTATAACAATTCTATAATGGAAACCGTCTATTTAATAAATAAGTAATGATGACAATATTGAACAATCTTCAATAATATATATATATATATATATATATATATATATATATACTAGCAAACTGATCTTGAGCACGTAGTACAATGGGGAAAGGAGTGGCTGGTTACTTTTAATGCATCTAAAACCAAGCTTCTCTCTTTTCATCATCAACATTCTAATCCACATCTGGCATCAATTGAAATGAATGGCTCTCGTCTTCAGGAGGCCTCAAGTTTTGACAAGCTTCTGGGCTTGACCATTACTCCTGATCTTATATGGAACACGTACATCAAATCTGTTGCCAAGGCCGCTGGAAAAATGGTGGGATCTTTCTATCGATCCGGTAAATATCTCACTGCTGATGCTATTCTCTATCTATATAAGAGCCAGGTACGTCCAAGGATGGAATACTGTTGCCACATCTGGGCAGGAGCTGCTAGAAAGGACTTGTCCTGCCTTGATAGAGTTCAAAATAGACTTCGTAGCCTCGTAGGAGATGTCCTTTTCTCCTCCTTGCAACCTCTATTTCACAGAAGAGATGTTGCGAGGTTGTCTCTGGTGTATCGTTATTTTCATGGAAAGTGTTCGACTGAGCTTCAATCTATGGTCCCCCTCGCCAAACTTTCACAAGAAACACTAGTCTAGCTGTAAACACTATCAATAATTCCCCCCACTCTTTATCTGTGCCTAAACCTAAACGTAGATTCCATGAACAAAGCTTCTTTCTTAGAACTGCACGCCTGTGGAATTGTCTTCCGTTTTCCTGCTTTCCGGCTGACTACAATATGGTTGTGTTCAAGTCTAACGTAAATAAGTTCTTGATGAGCCGTTCCATATAAGTTATCAAATTTACCAAATTTTCATTACTACTGATTACTCTATTGTCCAATTTCTACTGTACACTCTTTAACCCCTATCCTTGAGTGGCCTCTTGGCCTTGATATTGTGGTGATGCTATGTAAAAAAAAAAAAAAAAGTACCCATCGCTGACTGGGTTCAAAAACAGCCCACAGATAATGGACTCTTATTTATGACAGTATGATAGATTATGAAAAGGAAGGGTTGTAAAGAGATAGCTTCGAATTTGGGGGTATCAAAACCAAAGCAAAATATGATGAAAGTAAAAATAAAATAGATAAACCCCATAATATAATACAATACCTGTTCACACTGAAACACTTATCACAATATTCTGTGGATCTATATTAAAAAACCTTGTTAAACTTTGTGACATATTTCCATTCTATGGAGGTCAGGCGCGAACTAACACCCCATAATTTTATTATACCATATTTCTTCAAACTGAAACATAATTATCAAAGTATACTTACACAGATAGATATGAAAAGTCTTTATTAAAGTGTGTGCCTATTTCCAATCTATGGAGCCCATGCGCGAACGCAGACCCCACAATTTTATTATACCATCCCTATTTAAGTTAAAACATACTTATCAAAGTATTATTATGTACATCTATATCAAAAACACTTGTAAACGTTTTTTTTATTTTTAAATGTTTTATTTCCATACTTTGTGGACCAGGCGCGTACGCAGACCCCACAATGTTAATTAATCATCATTATGCCAGATCAAGCATACCCATTCATGTGTCTCGATACATCTTCTATCATTATATGTGATCAGTTTTCTATAATAGTCAACCATATAGGAGCCTATTCGTGACCAGACACACACACAGACGTTCAGCTTTATATATATATATATATATATATATATATATATATATATATATATATATAATTTATACAATCAGAAAAAACAACACCTTTTTTTAGTAGTACACAATTTTTGTTTTTATTATTTTTTTATGACATGTTATATATTTTTTCTTAGTCTGACAGCTGTTTCGAAGGGTAAAAGGACAAAATACCATTTAAAAGGTATTAAAATTGATTGTTAAAAAAATCCACACACACACATATATATATATATATATATATATATATATATATATACGCACACAATTATGTGCGTATAATAATTAAAAATAAACTTAAATATTAAGTATAAATAAATATTTGTTTACCAGCAATGATGTCAGTAAATTATACAATGTTTCGTGTTAGGAGGGGATTAATATGGTAAAATTTTAGGCAGTAATAATTAGGGCTGTGACAACAGCATATTCTTTTCATTGTTTTGACTCGAATATATATCCGACACTGTTAGACAAAGTCAATCAACCGAGAACCACATCACTATATAAAAGCATATACGATATCAACGGATACACACTCGAGAGTAAAAACAATGAAACGAATATGCTGTTGTTCTAGCCCTAGTAATAATTATCCTTTACCTGATTTAGAATGTGAATTAATATCTAATATTGAATTAGTGATGTAATTTTACATTTAATGGAAGAGTTCGGATAAAAACATGTAAAATATAAAAGGATTATGTTTGAGGGTTATAACAATTCTGTCATGGAAACGGTCATTATAATAAATAAGTAATGATGATAATATTAAACATACTTCAATAATTTTAATTCATGCATATTTATTTCTGAACATAGTGTGTCGCACAAGATGGTAGATGTGTAAGTTCCCCAAACATTTTCGAGAAAAAACATCTCTTTGTCAGGGGAAGAGGAAGCAAAGACAGCCTTACATTCTGTGTTTGTTATTTTCTTTCTGTCAGGAGCACACACACACACACACACACACACACACACACACACACACACACACACACACACACACACACACACACACACACACACACGCGCGCGCACACACACACACACACACACATACACACACACACACACACACACACACACACACACACACACACTGAGATTTGGGCAAAAGATTGAAACGACGGTAATTATCCGCACATTAACGCTGACATTATTTGAGAAAACTACTTTAGTTAATTAATAACTCCAAACTATCATTAGTAAAGTAATTTAATCCGTCTGAAATGTAAGTAAATTTTTAATATCTGCCAAATAAATTCATAATATGTAATATAAGTATGAAAAGCGAAAAAAAATATGATACGAGAGTAACAGGTTTTCTCATTATATATTTCCATGAGCGTATGCATGTCTGCGTATGTGTTAGTTTATGCATATAGATATGTGCAGGTGCGTGCCTATAAACGTATGTGTATGTACGACGTGTATGGTCCAATGTGTGAGTCATTCGAAACTTGGCCCTAATTTCCTTTCTGTATTTTGATAAGAAACAGATGTTTCTAAATGCTGTTCATTCTAACAATTGTCGAAAGAGAAAACTGCTCCCTAGAGACCCCAAAGACTTTCCAAACCTGAGGGCGGGAGAGTCTTTTTGTATCCGCGAATGCGATCATTCATGTTTTTAACTTATTTGTTTTTCATTCAGAAATCTTAATCCCAACACAAAACAGGTTCATTGCATATTGTTTGAATTCTCCGGACTACTTTACTCATCTTGAATGTCATTTTCACAACGTTTCGATCGATGTAACCTCCAATCTTCGCCAGGTGTATTTTCTCGAACTCAGGAATCTTTCTGTTGCACTTAGAAATCTGCACGGGATTTTTAACGTAACGGTTTATTTAATGAAGGATGTAGCATGTTTGCTGGGTAAAAGTCCGAAGTAATTCGAAATTGTATTTTTAGTGTCAATCGCACTAAGGATTGAACCTTCAAGTGAAGAAGAAATAGTATGGATTAAATGTCGTTCTTTTTTGTTTTTTTACATAGGCATAGCAACTTATCAAGGCCCAGAGACCACTCGAGGATAAGGGTTAAGAGTGTACAGTAGTCAATTGGACAATATAGTAATAGTTAGTAATGGAAATTCGGTAAATTTGTTAACTTAAGTGGAACGGCTCACCAAGAACTTGTTTACGTTGGACTTGAAGACAACCATATTGTAGTCAGCTGGAAAGCAGGAAAACGGAAGACAATTCCACAGGCGTGCAGTTCTAAGAAAGAAGCTTTGTTCATGAAATCTACGTTTAGGTTTATGCACAGATAAAGAGTGGGGGGAATTATTGATAGTGTTTTCAGCTAGACGAGTGTTTCTTGTGAAAGTTTGGCGAAGAGGGACCATAGATTGAAGCTTAGTCGAGCACTTGCCATGAAAATAACGATAAAGCAGAGACAAACTCGCAACATCTCTTCTGTGAGATAGAGGTTGCAGGGTTCCGTTGGAAATTCCGTGTAGATTCACGAGTCCGATTGAAAGATCTCAAATTCGATAAAAACATAGCCTTAGGCGTATTTATCAGGGAATGTCGATGTGGCTGCCCAGGCATTTTCCAAGCCCAATTTCCGACCTTGGCGTCTAAGTTCTTGCATCGTAAAGGAACTAAACACTTCTCCCTACTTGATAATCGCTTTTGATTTACTCCAGTTGTTTTTTTTAATATATCACATTATTATGATCCATTCAATTATATTATTATGATCCATTCAATTATATTATTATGATCCATTCAATTATATTATTACTAGCAGAGATACTAAGTATCAAGTCGTTTATTTTTGACGCTTATTAATCATGTTTCAGTTGTGTTTATTTAATTTATCTTTATGATTAGTGGATGCGTTATTTAATTAAGAAATTATCAGTTGATGAAATATTAATTTTATTGGTTTGCAGTTGTTTTTATTTAAAATACTATTAATTTATTGACACAGGATGTTATAATAAACTTCCACAGGTTTAGTTTATTCTGAGTTGGTGTTGGCATTAAATGTTTAAGGAAATTAATATTTCTATTTGGACTTGTTCCAACTTTTTAAAAATAGTTAATTACTAATAGAAGATTGTGTATTCAGCATTATTTATATAATAAGTTTGATATACAGTCGTTGGACAAAATAAGAGGAATACCTAACATTTTTGCCATCAATCTTTGAACGTGTTTTAAACAATCAAATCTTGACATATTTTAGTGCTTTTTTGTTTATTATTTATGTCATATGATATGCTTGATTAAAATAAATTTCTTTTACAGATATTTAAAGATATCGAAAGCTTTTCATATAAAAATGTACGCTGGTTTTGAACCCAGTCAAGGACGGGTACTTTTGCTAGTATATATATATATATATATATATATATATATATATATATATATATATATATATATATATATATATATATACTTGTTTGTAATATAAATAAGCTCCTGACAAAGATGTGTCCGGGATAAATGTGTTCACATGCTTTATTTCCTTTAAGGGAAATGTCTTTGCATAATGTTCTATTGTTAAAGTTTTTTTTATTCAATAAGTCTGAAGAGAGGCTGGTTATGTGAAAATTTTCAAACGCAATAATGTTTGAATTTGTCCAATCAGTCTTGAAACAATTGTAACTAACAATGAAATACACTTTTGGTTGCTATCAATTCTTTTTTTGAATTCTTGGTTTTGATAATACAGTATATATATATATATATATATATATATATATATATATATATATATATATATATATGTGTGTGTGTGTGTGTGTATGTGTGTGTGTGTGTGTGTATAAGTGGAAATGTCTCTGTGTGGTCTGTGTGCATTTCCCTACCAAATAACTCTGTCAATTTTCGGTTTACAGACTCGAGATTTGACATGAGGATTATTAAGATTTGGGAAAATCTTTTCTTTAACGGGTTTTCCGCCAGAAATGTGTGTGTCAAGTGGTCAAAGTTTATTGTTTTGGCCTTTGAAAACTCTACCTAACTTCTCCGCCAATTTTAGGTCTAAACACTCGAAATTTTAGATGTAGGTTAATCGGATATGGATCAAATTTTTTTAATTTGGGTTGAGCCCAAAACAATAAATGTTAAAGGATCAAAGTTAAAAAAATTGACTTTTGCGGTCTCTACCAAATTACTCATCCAATAGTTGGTCTAAACTAAGTTTACATAAAGTGTATTCAGATATAGTGTGCATGCTTTTAAATCGGTTTTTGGACGAAAATTTGGCTGGCAAAGATCAAAGTTTAAAAGATTTGACCTTTCAGTCCCTAGCAAACTATTCAGCCAATTTTGGGTCTAAACACTGTAAATTTTAGATGTAGGTTACCTGGACATGAGTCAAACTTTTAAATATATATATACACATGCACATAAAGTTATAAACAGTACAGGACCCGAGCAAAGCCCAGCGTGACTGCTAGTATAAAATAAAAAAATTGTTATTGAAATTTTGTTCAAATTTTCAAGAAAACATTTTAAAACTGTAAGGAAAGTATACAAAATTGTAATTATCAGAGAAGGAGTACAAATAAACAAGAAAAAAAAGCACCAACTTATCTCATGGAGTTTCGAAAAATGCAATTCTTCTCATCAGAGGGAAGACGTTTGCAAAATATACACTAAATTTTGCAGGACAATGCATTAAAGGATACAAACAGCATGAAATTAATCATATTTGCATAAAAAGTTATTTAACAGTTAGGAACAGTTTATAGGGATTCAGAAAGCAAGAAACGAGAAAAAAAGGAGGAAAAGGATACGGCAAAAATCCAATGAGAAAGACAGTAAAACATAGAACAGGATAAATCCTAAATGAGTCCATTGAAAATCCATAATTAATCCATAAGAAAACAAAATTATAAATGTCCAGGCTAAATTATATGAGGATTGTTTCAAAAGTAACAAACAAAAATAGTTGAATAACTACAAAAAACCGGAATAGTCCCGTTAAAAAAATCGACTTTTGTGCTCCAGAATTTATTTTTCCCTCATAGTCACCATCATTCTCAATTTACTATTTTCAGCGATGAACGATGGCTGCGCATGAGCGCCCGGAGCGCGCTTGGTCATAGCAGTTTCGTTCCAAATGTAAATCCTCCTATTTGTTTTAATTAACGGCTCTTAATGCACTCTTGCCAGGAATTCAATGATACATGTACGTTTTTGACGTACGTCCATTACAGGGATTGCTTTCTTAGCCTTATACCGTCAATATCTGCAACAGACAGGTCATAAGTTCAGTTATCATAAAAATGCAAGTTTCAATTTTCTCTGAGCCATTCGGGCGGAATAAAAATACCACGCCTCTCGTAGATTATTTCATATATCCGGATAAAATGTTATAAGGAGATATACTATTTTATTTATCGATTTCCAGTATTTACTTCAATAGTGCTCAATACGTGAGTAGAGCTAGGTATTGGGTACTTAATCGTAGTCCTCTTCCACCTCCTTCCTAATATGGTACCCGATTAAGTGGCTTGGATACATGCTTCATCGTTATACAGTTCTATTAATATTCGGGCAAATATGCTGGCTTTTAACAAAATCTCACTCCCTCACGTTGTCGGTGGGGAACGAAGCCCTACTGCGTCTGGAATATATTTAATGACTAGAGGCAACGCATTTATATTAATAAAAATGTCATTATATGCGAAATGGCAACTCTGACTCGGGATTAATTTCCATGGGTTAATTCCTTTATCAGATACGTCCTTGCACTTCTAAAAAGGGCTTTGTCTGTCTATTAGTCGGACACGCTTATCTTATCTATTGTATAAAAGAAGGATCATGTTTATGTCTGGCTAAAACTCAGCAACTGCAAAAGGCACACTTATAAACCTTACATATTCTGATGTAGCATGTCATTACAATACTTAATATACGTTTGTTTTGGGTCACCATGGACAAAGTTAGTGAATGGGAAATCGAGAATCGTTTAATTTCACGATTATGGAAACGTGTTTGAAAAACAACACTGAAAATAGATCAAAGTGTCAGCTGGTAATTACTTTTATGTTCTTACTTTCTTTGCTTCATCATTTAAAAGCAAAGATTTGTTCATGAGAGAAAAAGAGAAAGGGAGTGAGAGACACACATATGAAGAAAGAATTTAACTCAGAGTTTTCATTTATTATACATTATTGCTCTATCTCACATATTGAGCTTTTCTATCGGCTTTGGGTTGTCTTATAAATATTAATACTAATATTTATTCGAACTTTATATTTACAGTATTATACAATATATAATCATACGGCATCTCCCTATTTCATTCAATATATATATATATATATATATATATATATATATATATATATATATATATATATATATATACTTGTTTATTGTTATATAAACATGGTCGCATCCTGCTGCTACAAATAGCCACTTGTTTCAATCAAACAACAGATATCATCAGGCAGCGACTTGACTATTCAAAAGTTCAATTAATAATCTATATATATATATATATATATATATAACATGAATGGTTGAGGCAAACTAACCTGGATAAGGAACTAGATCAAATATCCGGAACGTAACGTTTTAATTCTTTTTTTTTTTTAAAGGGATGTTGTGTTAGGGCAACACTGCTGCGGAGTAATACTTTAAAACACTGTTTTGTGCTTTAATTTTCGAAACAGTGCTCCATGGTAAACAACTGTGTGTCTATACAATAATATTCGAACTCGTGTGTAGATTCATGGAAACAAACTAATACAGCGATTGCAAAAGATTACACACACACACACACACACACACACACACACACACACACACACACACACACACACACACACACACACACACACACACACACACACACATATATATATGTATATTATCGGCGGTAATCGTAAACGACTGCACTGAAGATTCACGAAAGAATGAAAAACTAGTGTCTGTGGATATATATATACCTATTTACTATGCCTCCCCACGGGACAGAGTTAGACACCAGGGTCGTTTTTTAACGTGGAGAAAAGGTACAAAAATAAAAATTGTCTCAGTCGTGAAGGACCTCTCCTCCACCGAAAGAGAACAAGAAACAGAACTGCAGCATCTCAAGAACAGACACTACACCTTGATCTTGTCCCGAAGGCCAAGAACATGTAAATATATATATATATATATATATATATATATATATATATATATATATATATATATATATATATATATATATATATATACGGAGATAGAAAAATAGAAATATTACTTTTTATCCCGGACACAAGGCTAGCATTGCTAGGTTTTCATTAATCTTAATTATACAAAAAAAAAAAAAGAAAAATATCACATAGTAAAATTGATTTATTGTCGATAGTGCAATGTTTTCAAAATATTGTTTTATTCCGTTAATTACGTTTATTTTGCTTTTTGCAGTAAATTCTAATATAAAAAAACAACAAAAAAAGAAAAAAAAATGCGATGTTTTTTGTCTGTCACGCTTTAGTCTAAAGTTGGATTTTCTTTGGTGAAAGCGTAGAACGAATGGTCGCATCTTTAGCAAATGAATTCTTAACTTGTGAGATACGCCGGTGATGGAACCCTACAGCGTTTGGGTTATATTCAATTATTACAGGCAACGCATTTCGCCTTATTTATTTGCGTATCATCCGACCTCGGGTATCGTGCGAATTTTATCGCCAACAAATGATTTTCCCGTATATTTCCCGTATATCGCACGGGCTCCGCTTTCAGCAGAACAGTCTAAACGCGATATATATATATATATATATATATATATATATATATATATATATATATATATATATATATATATATATATATATATATATACCTGTTCACATACACTTTTTCATGATAAACCTAGAACCCAGAATTAGATGGAATCGAGCAATTGCATCGACAACGGAAAACCCCTGACCCAAAGTGGGTTTCAATGTACTGCATCTCATCAGTGACATGCTCCGACATAGGTGCGAACCCAGGTCGTCGCACGCATGAAGTGTGCAATATAAAGTGTATGTGAACGGGTATATATATATATATATATATATATATATATATATATATATATAATTCCAATGAGGTTTTAACAAGGTTAATATAAGTGCTCAATACCGAAATAGAGCAAGATATACTTTTTTTGTTTTTAGATAAACATTAATTTGTTGCTACACATTCATAATCATGTTTCGGCCAGCAAGTTACTAGTAACCAGAGACGTCTTGAGGTAATATAGCTTATACAAAGCTGAGTCAGTATGTATGTATGTGTGTATGTATGTATGTATGTATGTATGTTCGCTTTTTGTGTATGTCCAAGAAAGGCTTCTTTCCGAGAAGCAATCGATCGACTCACTTCTTAAAACTGTTTATATCACGTCTAAATGATAATACCTACGAGTTAACAACGAGGGTCGACTGTCTATTTAATTTGCTCGACTTTGAAAATATAAATATTCAACATTTTTCGCTCGCCGCATGTGACTTAGGCCTTTTCGTATAATAAAAGCGGAACTAATTCTGACGGTATTTTTCCGGTCGGTCGCGATTGCCCGAAATGTCCAAAAGCAATCAGCTTTGATCAATGTGGAGTTTCTCTTTATATCAGACAATTGCTATTCAATTTGGACAATCCCCTTGTTATGGGGAGCTGGTTCCCTTCCAACATCTTGGGGAAACAAAAAAAAAAAAACCTAAAAATTAGAAAGCGTTCTCGCAGTAAATAAAATACTATTAAGTTTTTAAAACGGGCACCTGCCGATTTTAAATACTTAAATTAATTCAAACGAGTTTCCGTTGGTAATTCGTGGTGGCCCAGTGGTTAACGTCGCACGTTTTTTTTCACACTTTAATTTCCAACTTTTCGATTCTTCATACTTACCTACCAAATTTCTTCAAAATTTTACCCCCCGTTACAAACACCCGGGTTATCGCACACACCTCCAAACACCCGCTAGTTTATATATATAAAAGTGAAAATGTTCGTGTGCGTGTTTGTTTGTTTGTTTGTATGTCTCGCAAAAACTTTCGCCAGATAGGTATCATTTAAAGCTCCACCTTTCGCCCGATAAATATAAAAAAATTGCCCCAAAACATTAATTCCTTCACTCTAACCTGGACCTCTTTCTACAAGGAAGGTGCCGAAAAATCGATCCTTTATTTTCACTGCTCCTGCTACTACGAAAATAACGTCATGTTTGATCTAGAAAACGTTCACGTTAGTTTAAACCACCCGCATAAAAGGTTTAATTTTATCCATTATTAAGTGTAGGAGATTTTTTTTCCCCGCCTTAGCTTTTTTTTCTTCTTTTACACATTTTTTCACCCATTTTTTACGTTTATTTCCTGTTTTGCTTTGTATTGGGTTTTCCAATTTTTCGTAACATCGTGTTTTTTTATAATATTAAAACAGGGTCATCCTCTCCTACATACACCCCCCAAACAACCACTAGTTAGATAATAAAAATAAATAAATAAAATATAAGCCTATCAAAAAGAAATATACGTGCGTGTGTGAATAAATGTAAAAATAATGAATAATATTACTTATTATTACTTATTATTACTTATTATTACTTAGAAATAGGAAAACCTTCACGTGGTTTCTGCCATAAAAATCTATCTTCCCAGAATGAATGGGTCTGAATAATTACGTAACAACTGTATTCATATAACTTTAAAGTAGATTTTGGCGGTGTAGTTCAGTATGTAGACAATAAATCAATTAAAATAAATAATTTAGAGAAGAATAAAAATCACTTAAATTAAAAAAGCACGCGGAGTATTAGTGTAACAGTAAGGTAGAAAACTGGTCGAAATTTAATTTAAAAGTAAAAATACGAAAACTGGTCGATTTATAAATTCCATGGCAAATGTGGGGGGAAAAAACTTTGGAGAAAGTTGTGTATGTAAGTTAAATTGTTTGATCTCTTAAATCGTGATTCGAAATGTGTTCTTTCATGTATATCAAATAGTGTTATTCACCGCCTGAAGAGAGACCGTTTTTGGAATATTTTCGAATGATATAATGTTTGAAATTGTCCGAATAGTCAGAAAACAATAGTAACGAATATGAAAATACACAACTTGATGCTCTCACCTTAATCTTTATTTCTGGATTTTGTGAATATATATATATATATATATATATATATATATATATATATATATATATATATATATATATATATATATATTCACATATATATAAACTGTGTTTCTCGCTTTATTGCAGATCATAATTGTGTTAATAAATTCAATAATATTAATCATAAAAAATTGAAATTTTGCACACTGATAGAGTACCTCGTAAAAAATAAGCTACCAAAATATCTTTCAAATCTATATGATATTTCAAAAGTTATAAGCATTTTATGTTTCTGCTGCCATTTTCACTGTTTCTCGTTAGTAAAAATGCCCCAAAAAGGACGTTTAACTGCTACTGAAAAGCAGAGGATTGCAGTAGACCTTACAGAGGGATCGATTCTTCTGGATTTTGCCAAGGAATTGTGAAAGAGTAAGAGAACCTCGGTTTCTTTTGTGGAGAAGCGCAACGCCACACCAGGAAAATATAAGGGCACAAGAAGAAGCATTTTTCCTCGTGATATGCAAGAAATATGTAGGCAGGTCAATAGAGAACAAAATGGCACCAGCGTCTTCATTTTTGTCAAAGTTGCCATTCGTTCGCTGTCCAGAAAGACCAGATGCAGTGTCTTGAATGAAATGATCCAGAATGGAAGCCCATTTTCAGATCTCCCTTAAATTAAACTCATGAGAAAAAACGTATTGCGTGGTCAGAAAAATACATGAAAACAGACTTCCAATCGGTTCTGCTCCAAGATGAAGCTAGAGTCACACTTGATGGGCTAAAGTTTGGAGTCCTACAAGTTGGAGTGCCTATAACTTTTGAAATGTCACATAGATTTGAAAAATATTTTGGTAGCTTATCTTCCTCAGAGTACTCTATCAGTGTGCAAAATTTCAATCTTTTATGATTAATATTATTGAAGTTATTAAAAAATTATTATCGGTAATAAGGCAAGAAACATAGTTTTATATATATATATATATATATATATATATATATATATATATATATATATAAATAAATAAGAACAAACAGTTAATAAAGCATGTTTAAAACACGTTAAAAAAGATTTACAAACATATTTAATCTGAAAAGGAAACACTAGATAAATGGATAGTCCTTAATCGGCGGAGTTTCGAAGAAATACTTTCCTTCTCATCAGAGGGTTGGAATTAGCAAAATGCGGGATCGGATTTTGCATACAAAAGTATTTGATGAAACTACAAGTAAGTCAAAGATCTTACTTGATAGCTAAAAGTGAAGCAGAGGGAATATGGTGAAGAAAAAGGTGATTTCACGTGAATGGATAGTCTGGTGAAAGG
>NC_136482.1:193892557-194057557 GCF_053919585.1 Euprymna scolopes
ACATTTGAGTTAAAAAAATCTGGGCAAATGCAAAACTAACTTGCATGGACTTAGCAAACTACTTGACTGTAAGATGTTTGTCAGTCAACACATTGGTACCAAAAAATGGTACCAAAAAATAGTACCAATGTGTTACTTAGTGCTTAAGATTATTCAACAACATGACAGAGGATTTTCTGTTCTGACGCTGACCTATTTGAATCCTGTCGCATAGAAAAGGGATTTCTAAGCAATTATCTTGTTCATGGATTTTGTTGGATGCCATATCTTTTGCATTTATTTTACGACTGTTCTTCCTGTCTCCGTTTTGTGCCTTAGACTTTTCACATAATTTTCGCCGTTTTTACATGTATAGAAATTAATATATATGAATTATTTTTAATAGAAATTAATATATATGAATTACTTTCAATAGAAATTAATATATATGAATTATTTTTTAATAAAAAATTATATATATGAATTATTTTTAATAGAAATTTATATATATGAATTATTTTTAATGGAAATTAATACATATGAATTATTTTTAATAGAAATTAATATATCTGAATTTTTAAAACAGAAATTACTACAAATATATGAATTATTTTTAATAGAAATTAATACAAATATATGAATTATTTTAATAGAAATTAATACAAATATATGAATTATATTTTATAGAAATTAATATATAGTAATTATTTTTAATAGAAATTAATATATATGAATCATTTTAATAGAAATTAATATATAGTAATTATTTTAAATAGAAATTAATATATATGAATTATTTTTAATAGAAATTAATATATATGAATTATTTTTAATAGAAATTAATACAAATATATGAATTATATTTTATACAAATTAATATATAGTAATTATTTTTAATAGAAATGAATAGAAATATATGAATTATTTTTAATAGAAATTAATACAAATATATGAATTATTTTTTAATAGAAATGAATAAAAATATATGAATTATTTTTAATCGAAATTAATACAAATATATGAATTATTTTTAATAGAAATTAATACAAATATATGAATTATTTTTAATAGAAATTAATACAAATATATGAATTATTTTTTAATAGAAATGAATAAAAATATATGAATTATTTTTAATCGAAATTAATACAAATATATGAATTATTTTTAATAGAAATTAATACAAATATATGAATTATTTTTAATAGAAATTAATACAAATATATGATTTTTTTGCCAAGATGTTTGTATGTGTGTGTTGAGCAAAAAACAAAAAGTGATAGTGGGCAGGCAGTATCGAACCCGTGACGCGAAGGTGGAAAAGATAATGAAAGAAAATCTGGAGGTTTATCGCTACTCCATGACCCGATCGGAATTTCGGAACGTTAAAATGAGGCAAAGTCAATCCAACCAATACAATGACTAGTAAAAATTGCTCGCAAAAATCGACTCCTTCCTGTAGAAAACTGTCCTGTTAAGGGTGAAGGAATTAATGTTTGTGGCCAATTTTTCGGTATTTGTCGTCCGAGACGCCGACCTTCAAAATGTTACTAACCTCTTGAAAATCCGTCGCCTCTGTCGAAAGTTCAAGGCAGACATACAAACATACATACATATATACATACATTTAAACAGAAAAGTGAGATTTATATTATAAACGACACACGCACAACAAAGTCTCTTTGTCTTATTTTGAGTGTCTGTACCTGTCCGCTGTCTGTCTGTCTATATTTGTCTGCATGTGTCTGTCGGTGTCAGTCTGTGTCTATCTGTCTGCGTGTTTGTATTTCTGTCTGTGTCAGTTTGTCTGTGTCTGTCTGTATATTTGTCTGTATCAGTTTGTCAGGGACTATCTGTATGTGTCTCTGTCTGTCTGTGCCAGTCTGTCTGTTTCAGTCTGTCTCTGTCTGTCTATCTGTACGTGTCTGTCTGTGTCGGCTTCTCTGTGTCTGTCTGGCTGTGTATGTATGTCTGTTTCTGTATGTGACAGTCTATCTGTGTCTCTGTATATCTGTGTCAGTTTGTCTGTATTTGTCTGTGTCTGTTTGTAGGTCTGTCTATCCGTGTCTATTTCTCTGTGTCTGTCTGTCTGCCTGTGTCTGTCTGTCTGTCTGTGTATGTCTTTCTCCGTGTGTGCCTGTCTATGTCTGTTTGTCTCCTCCTCTATGTCTGTCTGTCTCCTCTTTGTGTCTGTCTGTGGTAGTTGTTTGTGTCTGTCTGTCCGTCTGTCTCTGTCTTTATGCCCGTGTCTGTCTATTTATGTCTGTCTGTATGTCTGTCTGTATGTCTTTGTATATCAATGTATATGTGTCTGTTTGTCTGTGTATGTCCGTCTGTGTATGTCTTCCTGTGTCTGCCTTTCTGCCTGTCTATTAGTGTTTGTCTGTAATGTCTGTCTGTCTGTTTGTAGTTGCGAATCGGAGTAACCTCACATTCAAGTATAACATATCTGGTATCACGTGGGTTTTCATTCAATTTACAAAAAGGAGGATTATTGTCGATTAAGTATCCAATTTTTCGATTATAAATAATAAATTTTGAAAATAATTATTTGTTCAATTTTTAAAAAGGGGACCAGTTTAGCATAAAACTAACTTCTACAAAAATAAGTGAAAGAAAATTACAATCGTGTTTTGAGAATCTCGATTAGGGAGATAATTTTACGTAAAACAAACAACGGAAAGATACTTTCTATCCACAAATTAAACAAATGAATGAAAAAATATAATCGCAGCCTTATAGTAAAATAATTACTCTAGATCATTTTACGTAAACTTCACATGACAAACTGAACACCCTTACAAACTCTGAAATCTTACAATCTCGTGCTAAATATTTCGTTATACAAACATTATGGGCAGGAAGCGTTACACCCTTTTTTATTTGTACAATGTAAATAATTAAATATTACTAAGCCTCAAGAATAATGCGGAAAGGGTCATTTAATAATTTAATATAGCAGCCAATAGTTTAATCCTTACTGATATCCAATTTCTTTGAATATGAGTCGGATACGGCTAAACCTCATAAATAGAGAAAAATATCCGTATATGATTTGTTTTTTTTTTACATAGGCATCACCACATTATCAAGGCCAAGAGGCTACTCAAGGATAAGGGTTAAAGAGTGTACAGTATAAATTGGACATTATAGTAATCATTAGTAATGAAAATTTGGTAAAGTTGATAACTTATATGGAACGGCTCATCAAGAACTTATTTACGTTAGACTTAAAGACAACCATATTGTAGTCAGCCGGAAAGCAGGAAAACGGAAGACAATTCCACAGGCGTGCAGTTCTAAGAAAGAAGCTTTGTTCATGGAATCTACGTTTAGGTTTAGGCACAGATAAAGAGTGGGGGAATTATTGATAGTGTTTACAGCTAGATGAGTGTTTCTTGTGAAAGTTTGGCGAGGGGGGGACCATAGATTGAAGCTCATTCGAACACTTTCCATGAAAATAACGATACATCAGAGACAAACTCGCAACATCTCTTCTGTGAGATAAAGGTTGTAAGGAAGAGAAAAGGACATCTCCTACGAGGCTACGAAGTCTATTTTGAACTCTATCAAGGCAGGCCAAGTCCTTTCTAGCAGCTCCTGCCCAGATGTGGCAACAGTATTCCATCCTTGGACGTACCTGGCTCTTATATAGATAGAGAATAGCATCAGCAGTGAGATATCTACCGGATCGATAGAAAGATCCCACCATTTTTCCAGCGGCCTTGGCAACAGATTTGATGTACGTGTTCCATTTAAGATCAGGAGTAATGGTCAAGCCAAGAAGTTTGTCTTTTCTGTAGTTCTAACTCGCACTGTTTTTTACGAGGAATGGTACAGCTTCTCTAAGTGATGTTACCTC
The DNA here is from genome assembly GCF_053919585.1 of Euprymna scolopes. NCBI lineage: Eukaryota > Metazoa > Mollusca > Cephalopoda > Sepiida > Sepiolidae > Euprymna > Euprymna scolopes. The sequence continues at coordinate 193,896,399 of NC_136482.1, forward strand.
AAGTAACTGCACAAAGATGGAGGCTCCACCAGACTAGATGAATTTCACTCCTGGAATCCAGTACGACGAAAAGATCACAAGAAAGGTATGCTGTAACATTTAAATGGTCGATTGGGGAGAGGAGAATTATGTTCCCAATTTCTTTACTAAGTGTTTGAGATATAAAAAGAACTTTAATGGAATATTCGAATATCTATGTACCTGATATAAAGATCAAGTATTAGACTATAAGAAAGTAGACCTTTTCATTTCTGACTTCGACTGATATAAAATGAAACAAGAAGGACATGCCTGTGTAAATTAATCGCCATTTTCTTTTCAAATTAGTAAATTAATCGCCATTTTCTTTTCAAATTAGTAAATTAATCGCCATTTTCTTTCAAATTAGTAAATTAATCGCCATTTTTTTTTTCAAATTATTAAATAATTGCAATAGAAAAACCCAGTTGATCATAATTAAATGAATATTTTTTCTAAATTTTATATATTGTTTATAATGTTCAACGCTGCTCAAGAATATGCCAACTGCGTGGGTGTTTGTTTAGTATCATTTTATTTTTAGTCAACAATACAGACAAACGTACACAGAAACAACTGCCTTTTACATAATAGATAATTTCGTATAGATATTAATCATATTGTTTGTAGGCAGCCATGTTTTTAGACATTCATATTGTTAATAAAGCCATATTATTTTGAGGCAGCCATTTTAACTTTGAGAGCATCATTTGTAAATTGTATCACCCAATGTTTAACAAAACAAAACGCTAAGCAAAGCACATGGCCAATAATAAAACCTTCAATTAATTCTTTGCTGAATAAGTTGTTCACTTCTAATAAAAGTGTATAAAAGAGTTTAGTTTCATAATTTTCGTCGCAAAGGAAAGGATTCTACAAAGTCGATAAACGTAAAATAGGCGACTGCGAAAACATTCCGTTAGTTTGAAAAGGCGGATCTATCAAAAAGATTCCTTAAAATGGGTCAAGTAAGATTAGAAGTGTGTCACAAATTGAGTGCCTTGAAAAGTAATTAATTAATTAATTTCCTGCACGCGAGAATGAATCACTATTTTCAGAGAGTTCTATTAAATAAAATACAAAACGACTGTATTAGCACAATCGCATACACACAGATGCAGGAGGATGCACATAAATGCACACAGATGCAAAAGAAGTTCTGCATATTCGCTGAATTACTTAGCAAAATGTTTACAAAGAAATACGGGAGCAGGAAGATGATTGCCAGGCAAATAGTGATTTCAGTTTTTTTTATGAAGGTTGATTTTTTGTATTTGGATTATTTAGACTCAGGCCTCCAAATTACTACGCGAGTACAAAATCCAGCACATGGAGCTCTTATTGAAAACGCAAAATATATTCAGTGAAAAATTAAAAAAATTGAAATGTGTGAAAATAGTGCGGTTGTGTTTCTTTTTGTTCCAAAAATAATTACAAGAATGAGGATTTAGAAGAACCAATTTTACAAAGAACGAAACCTAATGAGCAAAAAAGTATAAAACGGTATCATTTAAATTCATCGGATAACTGTTCTCATCTTGAGTGTCTATTTCACAATATTTCGCCATGTAAGTATTTGCAAATTTCGAACTCGACCTGTAAGAGCTATAGTTTGCAAATTTCGAACTGAACCCGTAAAAGCTAACGTTTGGAACTTCAAAACATATAGATCGCCGCCATTATTTGTTACCATCTGTACTATGACCTTACCAATAAAAAACTTAAAAAACAACGTTGTAAAATATGTATATTTGCGCATGCGTAAAATAGCCCTTTTAGGTGACGTACGCCTGCCAAGTTCCAATTAAAAAATGTTCATTCCTCAGCAGCTATTTTTACTGGTTAAAAACAACATCAAATTCCTTCCATAGGTTCAAAGCCCCTGTACATGAAGTTTCAAGTCTGTAGACAAAAAGTTGATAGGGATATTTTGTAGAGACCATTCCTCAAACAGATAGACAAAGTCATCTTTATATATGCCAGCCCTTTCATTTTTCTGTTATTACTTTCTTCACGTTCTCTAGTCTGCTCCCCCCTCTGGTTTTTAATTGATTCTTTATTCCCTTCCTTCCCCATTTTGTATCTTTTCTTCCTTTTTTTTTGTTTTACTTTTCTCTTTGCTTCTTTCTTTTCCTCTTTTTCCCTCATTTCATCATTCGTTTCTTCATCTAATATCCACACGAAGTCTTTTTAAATGGACTCCCCTCCTTAGTTGACATCAGGCATGTTTTAAACCAAAATGCCCAAATAGAGATTTTAATATATATTATAAATAAAATAAATAAGTTTCCAGACGTTTTTCGAATCAGCACTTTTATTGATAGTACACACATGAAACTCTAATCCTCTTCGAAGTAATCTCCTTCGATTGCAATGCACTTCTGGAAAACCCCATAGAAGTAGTTTTGTGTGAGCGTTTCAATAACCCTCGTCACAGCCTCTTTCATGTCCTCAATTCTCTCATAACAACAGCCTCTAAGGTTTTCCTTGAGAGTAGAGAATAACCAAAAGTCACAGGGAGCAAAGACTGGACTATAGGGAGGGTGGGGAATTGTCTTGATGCCCATTTAGGTTAAATAGTCGGTGGCAAGGATAAGGCACCCTGGGGGGGGAACTCCGTGCAAATCTTCTGCATCTTCAGTTCCCCGTGAATAATTATATACAGTTCCCACACTGACATCAAACTGTTTCTGCAGCATTTTTTCAAGTTTAAAACAATTTAATTGAATATCTTTCTTCAAAATGTCCTCACGTCCAGATTGCATTTTTGAAATTCACTAGCCGTGACAATCAGGCTTTAGTAAGGTGTATTCCAATTCTTGCTGTAGCTGTTCCTTTGAACCTGAAATAATAAAAAAATGGTCTGTCATCTCATAAAATGTATAGCAGTAACATTGAATTTTCAAAAGTCCAAGACAATTTTAAATGCCTGTATAAAAAAGTCTGGAAACATATTTAAGGCCCGTCATATTTTATGCTCGAAGCAAACAAAAATCTTTTTAAAATGTCAAGATATCCTTTTACGAGTCCTTATTTTCATGGCAAGTGCTCATCTCAGCTTCAAACTATGATCGCCAAATGATTACAACCACTATCAACATTTTTCCTCACTCCCTATGCATGTTCAAATCTAAACGCAAATTCCATGAACAAACTTTCCTAAAACTGCCTGCCTGTGGAACTCTGTTCCAGTGGTCTGCTTTCTAGCTGACTACAATTTGGTCTTCTTTAAGTTCGATGTGAGCAAGCACTTGATAAGCCGCAACTAAATTCTACACAATGCCCACCACTAAAAACCACTGCGCTATAGTCTCTGTGACCAACATAAACTCATTAACCCGAATCTTCGAGAAGTTTTCAGTCCTTGATAAGTGGTGTAAAAGATATTGTCGTACATTCAAACAGTTTGATGACTCTGCAAAAATTAGTTTCCCTAATGAAGCGGCCGAAGTAAAACAAGGCTTTTACTTGCAACTGATATTTCATGTTTGTTTATGACGCTAAAAATTAGTGTTGGAATTGGACCAAAGATATAAAGAGAAAAACAAAACTTTAGCAGGTGTAAAATGTTTTTTTTTTTAATTATTTTCACACCTCTATGCTATGGTTCTTTTGGAAAACTTCAGTTTGAAAGTTTTGTCACGTTTAAGTTTGAAAGTTTGAAAGATATTTTAATCGAAAGACGTAAAGAATGTGATGTCTGTTATTTTATAGGCAGCAAGCATCTTGATAAAAGTTATCTCCGTTACATCTCGACTCGCATTTTCAGGTGGCTGCCAAGCTTAAATTTGAAGTAAAATTGACGCCTATTATTTCAACTCAATATTTAAAGCTGCTCGTAAAACAAAACAAAACAAAACATTACTTACGCATTAGGTTAAGAAAATGACAGTACACCGAAAATTCCGAAAATTCATTGGACATTTTTGTTTTAAAGAAAACAAACAGATTTGATTGGCGAATTCTTCGGGGTCTGGTGGATGATGTTCGTTTCTTCCTCTCTGCAGCCCCTGTCTCATAAAAGAGACGTCCAACAGCTGTCTTTTCTACAGTTATTTTACTCTATGATTCCCCATTCGACTAGCTACCACAACTATTAGCTGTTTCTCTTACTCTATTTGTGCCTAAATCTAAGTGAAAACTCCACAAGCAGAATATTTTTTCCAGAGCCGCTCGTCTGCGGAAAACAATGCCACGGAGTTGCTTTCCGGCTGATTATGACGTGGTCGTTTTCAAGTCAACGTCAGGTTTTGAAAAGCCATATTCTAAAATGAATAAAAATCAAATTTTCTATTAACCCTTATCCTTAAGTGGCCTCTGGATCTTGACTATACGAAGTATATAAAAAAGAATTCTTTCGTCGGCCATTTTTCACCATCATCAAAGGTTAATATCAAAGTGGCGTAACTTAAACTTTAATAGTCAACACAGACTCCTCCTCCCATTTTCAGAAGAGGTTCTAAAATTTGCACGTGGATGATATTTTTTATAAACCAAAATAACTGAATAAATATGTGTAAACTTTATTTTAAAACCTTTTTTCAACCTAATATATAGTAAAATTATTTTTTTTACTATTGTAGTAAAACTGAATAAACACTGTTGTAATATTTTAAATTATAATGGAGGTATGCTTCCTGAAAGTTGAGAAATTCTATTTATAAACGATGCTGCTAGGAACTGACGAATCAAACTAATTCACGTTCTGCTATCAACCAATCAGAAACCAGAATTGCTGCATAAAAATTAAACCTTTTAGCATTGTCAACACAAAAAGAATATTTTGCTCTTTGGCTGTAAAATTATAAAGTCCGAAACCTGTACTTAACACCTTCCCACTGAGAATTCTTCATATCCAGGACTTGTATAGAATAACTACCCACCGGAAACTCTTCTGAAATTAAACATGGATTCTAATTCAAAAGGTTATGGGCCCAGATAAAAATTTAATTTCCGCCCTTCAGAACGAGAGCTGCTCTCGAAAATATTTGGGAATAGTCAAAATATAATATTTATAATCAGGTAAATAAATAAATAAAATATTATTGAATTATTATTATTTATATATTTATTTATTTACAACAACTGAATAATTCTAGAACCGACAAGCCTTCAAACCAACTTTATATATATATATATATATATATATATATATATATATATATATATATATATATATATATACGAGGTTTCAAGACTTTTTTTTCGCATTGGTACTTTTATTGATAGTTCACACATGAAACTCTAATTTCTGGAAGGCCCCGTGTAAGTCATCTTGTGCGAACGTGTCAATGACCCTCGTCACAGGCTCTTTTATCTCATTTGTATTATAACGACAGCCTCCCCAGTCTTCCTTATCTCAGGGAATAATTAACCACAGGGAGCTAGGCCTGGACTATAAGGAGGGTAAAAAACTGTTTTGATGCTCATCTTGGTCAAATAGTCTGACCACCCTACGGATATAATTGGTGCAAATCTTCCGCAGCTTCAGTTCTTCGCGAATAATAGTGCGTACTGTTCCCACACTGACATCAAACTGTGCACTTATTGTCTCTATAGACACACGATGGTTATTATCCATGAAATTCTTTATTTGTCCAATCAACTCTGGTGTTCCGACTTCCTTAATCCTCTCACAGCTCTAATCATCCCTCACAGATTCCCTGCATTCCTTGAATACCTTATTTTATTCAAAAACTGACGTTCGATTCATGTAAGATTGTCCAAAAGCAGTCTGAAGTATTCCATACGTTTCTGTGCCATTTTTTCAAGTTTAAAAGAAAATTTTTATTACATATCATTCTTCTAAAGTGTCATCACGTCTAGATTGCATTTCTGAAATTCACCAGCTGTGACAATCAGGCTTTAGTAGGATGTATTCCAATTCCTGCTGTAACTTGAATGTAAAATCATAAAAATTGGTCAGTCATCTCATCAGATATATACCAATAACATACTGACTTTTTAAGAGTATACGACAAAGTTAAATGCCTGTACAAAAAGTCTGGAAACTTATTTAAAGCACTTCGTAGGCCGGAGATTTCTCAAACTTCGAATAGATATAGAATTTTATCAGTCTGCCACGCTTAAGTTTGAAAGAACACTTCCGTTGGTTTGTCACACTGAAGCTTGAAATAGCATTTTCGTCGGTCTATTACTCTTAATTTAAAATAACATTTCTGTTGGTCTGTCACATTTAAGCTTGAAATGACACTTTCGTTGGTTTGCCGTAGGAATTCCATCATTAAACGCATAGATTAGATGGGCTCATCTCAAGGATATTGGTTTCCGTTTTTTCTTCGCGTGTGAAGTCAGCTGTACAAAGTGAAGAATTAAAACAATAAAATATCCAAACTTTATTGGTTTGCAGGTGTTTAGGGTTATTTTTTTCATAGATGCAAAAGATTTTTTTTCTTCTAGAAACGTAAAGCGTCCTCAGCTGAACGTCTAATGAAGTAAAGAAAGAACGATACCAGAATTGGAAATCAGAAAGAACACCAGGAAGACAGAGAGAAAAGAAAGAAAGGGAAGAAAAAAAGGAAAAGAGTGATAAAAAAGAAAAACGAAAGAAGAAAATAAAAAAGAAGTAAAAAGAAAAAACGAAAAAATTAATGAAAAGAAAAAGCAGGAAAACTTAGAAAGGGAGAGATAAGGCGGAAATTGTTCGTTTTACGGCATATCAACCCTTTTCGGGCTATTCAATGACGAATCCAGTAATTTTATAAAAAAAATATGTTTCAAGTTTTTTTTTTTTATATATTTAATGTTTACTTCTTTATTTACGTTGTTTGGTTTGGTTGTTTTGCTTTTACCAATTTCTTTTAGGATTATTTAATATGGAACAGGTAATTATAAAAAAAACGCTTTATTCTTTAAGATTGTTTTTTTTTAATATCTCCAAATACTTATTCCGAATGTCCAGTTTTTTTGTTGACTTTTTTTTTTTACTTTGCAGAACATGAATGAATTTGGCAAAGGGAAATGGAAAAAAAAACAACAACAATAACATCAATTTTAGCTGCATTTAAGTGAGGAAGTTGGTATCTTCGGACAGCCTGATCTGGTAGTAGCAGAAAAGAAGGAAGAAAATATGTAGAAATGTACAATGCAATAGAAGATATACACGTTTAAAAAAAGAAGAAAAGGACGAAAATATGAGAAATGATAGAAAATGTGAAAAGCGAAGTAGAAATCGTGAAATCATGAAGAAAGAAAAAAAAGTAAACAAAAGAATAAAAGGAAAGCAGATAAAAAAAAAGCAAAATAGGGATTGACACAAAAAAGAGATTGACACAAAAAAATTGACACAAAAATAATTAACACAAAATAAAACAATAATTAACACAGAAAATTTACACAAAAATAATTAACACAGAAAAGAGATTCATGCAAACAAGAGATCGACAATAAACATGATTGAGACACAAAAAGAGACTGACGCAAAAAACGATTGACATACAAAGTAATTGACACAAAAAAAAGATTGACAAAAAAGAGATTGACAAAAAATAAATGAGATTGACACAAAATGAGATTTATACAAAAAAAGTGATTGACACAAAAAATTTACATAAAAAAAGTGAATTACGCAAAAATAAAAGATTGACAGAAAAAAGTGATTGACACAAAAAATTGACACAAAAACAGATTGACACATAAACGAGGTTGACAAAAAAGTGATTGACAAATAAAGAGTTTGACACACAAAAAGAGATTGACACAAAAAGTGATTAACATAAAAATTAGATTGAAATACAAAAGGAGCACGAAAAGAAATGAACGCACCAACAATAAACACTGAACCAACAACAGACACTAGACTCCACACCAACACCAACACCAACACCAACACCAGACACCACACAAACACCAACGCCAACAACAGACACCACACCAACACATGACACCATAGCAACACAAGACACCACACGAACACCTATCCCCACACCAATGCAAATTGAGCCATAACCCCAGAAAGAAAAGAATGAACCCGGGAGGGGGAAAGACCTTTCAGCTTCTCCCGCTCATGAACTTACTGCAACATAGACCCCCCCCCGAAATGAGGGAGAAACTGTGGTAACGGATTTACACCACCGGCAGAGAAAAAATTTAAAACCTCTGCTGGACTGCCAACAGAGGAAGAAAAGACGTTAATGTCCCCTATAACTTCCCAGACGCCCCATTGCTAACAACTTTTGTCATATTTCCAGAGGCCTGCAAGACCAACTTGTGATCAATGATAGAGGCCGCTGAAGGGGCTGTTCCGGAATTTGAACTCATAAGAAAAAAACGACCCTTCCATTGATGAACTCTCAAAACAATTCAAGGGAAGGGCCCCAGTGTTGGTCCATCCGTCACTTTATAGGGCCCTTAAACTTACTTTTTTTCTGGATGTCGGCGGCATTGTAAGAGAGGGTCAGGACATGAAAAACTTGACCACCTTGAGCATTGCATACAACGTCGGCGTCCTAACCCCGGTTGACTTCGGAGCTGAGTGTGACACACTTTAAGGTAGGTACCATGGCTTTGAATTTGGCTAGTCTGAATGCGAGTCTTGAGATCATCGGGCCGGGCGGCTCGCCTGCAGCACGTCCCTGGGAGTGGATGTGGCTGCGATCCAGGAGATACATTTCGTTTCTTCTGTGGACAGTCAGGTGCTGGCCCGAGATTTTGAGGTTTTCTCAGCATATGGCAGCTCGCGGGGGAAGGGAGCCTCCTTGCTGGTTAAATCTACCCTCTCCGCGACGATAGACATTGTTCATAGGGATGCAGAGGGCAGGCTGGTCGTGGCCGATATTGCCGGAAAAGATTCTGTGTTTCGGGTGATCGCAGTTCATGCGCCCTGCACCGCTCGTGAGAGAGCCTTATTCTTCAGTCAGGTCGACGCGTTTGTAGATTGTCGGAAGCGGGTAGTGCTAATGGGGGATTGGAACGCTATCTTAGACCCCGAGATAAATAAGGTAGGAAGCGAAGCTAGAGGGTCGGAGAGGTGCGAGTCCAACCTGGCTGATCTGATGACTAGATGCGGTCTGGGCGGCAGGTATCGGGTCGAGCATCTTAGGGCGGGAGACGTGGACGTGGACTAATAGCGTTCCCTCCTATCCAAACACCTACTTGGACAAGATGTTAGTTAGGAGAGGTGAAGTAGACTTCCTATCCTGCCCCACGTTCACTTGGCTAGGCCAGACGGACCGTAAACTAGTTATGGCCCGGCTGAAGCTAGGAAATAGGCCTAAGTTAACGGGGTACTGGAAGTTAAACACCTCCCTTCTGGAGATACAATACTTCCGAGATCAGTTAAGAGACTTAATTAAAAAGGCACTAGTGGAGGCGGTTACCGGGAGTAAGTGGTTGTTAGGTCTCAAAGCCAAGTTCAGAAACTTCTCCGTCAAGTATGCCCAGCGCCTCGCACTAGATAAGGCCAAGAAGAAGAAGAAGAAGCAGGTAGGGTAGAAACTAGCCCAGGCTACGGGGGAGGGTGATAGGGTCAATCAGGAACTTGCTAAGCAGGACCTTCTACGCAAGACTAGCGAGCGTTATGAAGGCCAAGTAGTTAGAGCTAGGCTTAGAAAGATAGGCAACGAAGCAGACAATTCTGAATCTGACGTGCGTCGTGAGGTTACTAGGGTGGCTCGGACAAATACATTGCGAAAGTCAGACATCCGAATGGACGCACCCTGGAATCGACTCGGAAGATTTGCGAGGGGGTTCAAGAACATTTCGATGAGCATTTTACGCAGCAGCCTGATCTTCTGGTTCTTGAGTTTAGCGACTATTTTGGTGACTCTCTCCGCCTCGAGTTGTGAGGACCAGGTGACGGAGCGGGAGTTTTTTAATACGCAAGTCAGCTGTGACAGATCGCCAAGACTCGATGGTTTGCCATATGAACTGTATTTGAGGCTGTCGCCCATGTTCATACCTCTTCTGGCGGATATGTTCAACCATTGATTTGCTCAGGGATCCATTTCGGGGCAAGTCACCAAGAAGGGTGACGGGCATGGAGGGGAAGAGTTAGACGACTACAGACTCATAACTCTGCTTAACATAGAGTTGAAGATTTTGGCCAAGGTCCTGTCGAATCGGAGCTGGTCCCCCTTTCTCCAATCTCTCCATATTAAAAAACGGCCTTGTGCCTAATTTGCTCAGTGGGGAAGCAAATAGATACGACCCACCTTCTTCTTAGAAGGATTGGCTCGAGCCAAGATCAAAGTGTAGTATCTGTTCCGGCAGATACTGCAAGCTATGACTAGCTATGACTAGCTATGACTAGCAAAGACCGGATGTGGGGGCAACCCCACATGCCTGACCTTTAACCAGCTCCCATTTCCCACCTCTCGGGAGCTGGTCCCCTTTTTCCCTTCCCCCTCCCTTCACTCCTCACATTAAAAATCGGCTTTGTGCCATATTTGCTCGGTGGGGGAGCAAATAAATACCATCTGTTCCGGCAGATGCTGCAATCAAAGACCATATGTGGGGGCAACCATTGCTCTTGTAGCAATCAGTTATTGGTCAATGTAGGAGAAACCCTTCATACCAATTGTCGCAATCAAACTCCCCTACTCCCCGGGGAGCTGGTCCCCATTTTTCCTATCCTTCCACATTAAAAAACGGCCTCGTGCCTAATTTGCTCAGTGGGGAAGCAAATAAATACCGCCCACTTTCCCGCAGCAACCTTGGCAATGCCCTCGATGTATCTGTTCCAACTCATGTTCCCTGTGAACGTTAAGTCGAGGAGTTATAACTAAATCCTTTCAAGTAATGTATCTTTAGCCATAGCTATTGGTGCTTGGTAACTTTTCTTGTAATTATTAAAGGAAACGAGCTTAGTCTTAGCAACATTGAACGTTATCATCCATTTTTGTCCCCATTCCTCTACAGACTGGAGATCTTCCTCTTGGGTTTCCGCCATTGCTGTGGATATGTGTTAAATCACGCCTGCTGTAGAGCATGGTGTCGTCTGCAAATATACTCATCTTAAAGATTTTAATCATCTTCATTGATTGAACTTTGTCATTACCCAACTGTATCTTTACACTTTGACATCATTTTTTTTCAAAGTGGTCACCACTTATCAAGGCCCAGAAGCCACTCGGGGATAAGGGTTATTGTGTGTACAGTACGTTAATATTGAGATTTGATAAAGTGTCTACTTAAGGGGGTGGTTCATCAGGAATTTGTTTATGTTGGACTTGAAGACATCGAAGTTGTAGTCAGGTGGGAAACAGCCAGACAGAACAGAGTTCCACAGGCGTGCATTTCTTTTGAATATTAATTTTGTTTGCATTTGTATTTCTATATAATCTTTCGAACATTATTTTGCGCTAACCATCAATGTTCAAAATACAATTTAATAACCTCTTCTGAAAAAAAAAATGTTTGAAACTCTGTGGAATAAGGAAATAATTCGCTCTATCTTGTATTTCTGGTTTCATGACCAAAAAATGTTTGTACAACATGGTTTGCATGATTTTAACACCCATCATATATTGGTGCTCTATTTCGAATATTGAGCATTTTTATCAACATAGGATTAATATATTAATATTTATATTTATATTTCCTTTTACAATATAAAATTTTAAATACTCAAATATGCGTGATTGAGTGTGTGTGTGTGTGTGTGTGTGTGTGTGTATGTATGCCACCCGCCATGAGCGTGTGTAGTCTACAAGGCCGAGCTCATCAAATCCAAACGCAAGATGTTGTAGCTTCAAATTCTTCAAAAAAAAAAAATAAATAAATAAAAATAATAAATAAAAATAAGAAGAAAAAGAAGGTATTTAATATTTTCACGGAGCGGAACGAACAAGGATAAGATGGACGCGACACATGTGTGGTTGTACGAGCACGAGACGACACACAAAGGGAAGTAAGAAAGCGGCGATAATAACGAAAGAGAAGTTAAAGAAGAGAAAAGGGAAATGCACGTAGCGTGAAATTAATTCCTGTTTAAACGAAACCTTACGTATAGTCGTCGTTCTAGACGGGTCAAGTGTACTTATACACATATTCATGCGCGACGGGGATGATGACGGGGCCTCGTCTCGTAAGGTAGTTGTATTTTACAAACGAGTCACCACTTATCAAGTCCCGAAGGCCACTAAAGGATAAGGGTAAATGAGTATACAGTTGAAGAGTTTGGTAAGAACCGGGGCAACCCCAGAAAAGCATTTAATAGTATAGCAAGGATGAGATCAGGTTCACACGTGTTTGAGATGTCTAGTATTTTTTTTTGTTTTTATCGCATCGCAAACATGGGAAGGGGTGGTTTTTTGAATCATTGATTGTGGTTTCTGTTTACAAAGGAAAATTTAGGAGGAGGTGGTTTGTTAGGTCTGAAGTTGAATTGGAGAGGACTGAGGAATCATTCTTAATAGTATAGCAGGGATGAGATCAGGCCTATATATACTTATTTTTTTTTTTTCAAATTTTCTAATAATAAAATATTCTTTATGGAGGCGGTCGGTTTCTTTCCGTGTCTAGTCTGTGAGAGAGTATGTAGTGTAAACTAAATTAGTTTGCTTACTATAAATTCGTATATAAATATGTAAGGATAGCGAAAGCTTTGTATAGCGTGTGTATATTTATGCATGTCGGCGAAAATGAAAATCGAAATCTATAAATATAAAAACGAAAATGTATGTATGTATGTATGTATGTATGTTTGTGTGTCTGCTAAGAACTTTCGACAGACTGAACAAAAATTGACAAATTTGGTCTCATATGAAAGCCCCATCCTTCGCCCGACAAATATCGAAAAATTGGCCAAACAAACGTTAATTTTTTCACCCTGAAATCAACACTTTTCTACAGGGGGGGGGGTCAGCAAAAACCGTTTGACGAGCTCGGTTCTATGCATACGTCAGACGACGTCATAACCTGATTTAGTTTAAATATTTGAAGAACTGACATTATTTCATGTATGTCGTGTTAGGTCAGTTGGTTAGAGCGTTGTGTCATTATCTAAACGGTTTGGGTTCGAATCGTGGTGTGGGATGTTTTTTTCTTTTGTCGAAATTTTAAATTTTAATATTGAAGCAGGATTATTTAAGCCATTTTTCACGTATCGTTCGTTTTTCTGTTTTTTTTTTTTACTTCGCTTATTCTTAGGTTTTCATTAACACCCTCCACCCCCGACCGACCACACACACCCAAAAACAACCGGCTACCCACCGATTTTTTAAATTTTAATATTGAAACGGGCTTATTTAAGCCATTTTTCACGTTTTTTTTTTTGGTTTTTATTTTTCAGAAGATTTAACGTTCATTTTTCTGTTTTCTTTTTTGTTTTTATTTTTCAGATTTTACATTTGACATCGTTCGTTTGCCTTACGTTAGTTTTTTTGTTTTTTACTTCGCTTATTCTTATGTTTTGATTACCCCCACCCCACCGCCTGAGTACCCCCCCCCCCGCTTAATTTTTCAGATAAGTTTTAACGTTTGTTTTTCTGTTTTATTTTTTTGCTTCGTTTACCCTAAGGTTTTCATTAACACCCGCACCCCCGCCCGACCACACACACCTCCAAACACTCGAGAAACGCCGGGTACCCCCCCCCCGCTAGTCTATAATATAAATCTCACCTGTCTGTTAAAATGTATGTATCTATGTATGTTTGTATGTCTGCCTAAAACTTTTGATAGAGGCGTCGGATTTTCACAAAACAGGTATCATTTTGAAACTCGACCCTTCGGACGATAAATATTGAAAAATTGGCCCAAAACATTAATTACTTCACCCTCAACTGGGAACTTTTTTACAAGGAAAGAGGTCGCTTTTTTCGCCGATATTTTCGAAAGTCACCCCTCTTTTCGATTGCTTGCCTAAATTTAAACCTAGGTTACTGCTGGTTTGGTGATGGGCGCAACAGCAAAGACATCACGTTTTTTTTCACTTTCTTTTCCTCCTTCGCGGTACGGGTTCGAGCCTGTTTGCCTACTACCACCGTTTTTTTTTTTTTTTTTGCTCAACACACACCTCCAAATACCCGGGCAACGCCGGGCACCGAGGCTAGTAAATGATAAAGTTGAAACTATTTCACCCGCCTCGATGATATATATATATATATATATATATATATATATATATATATATATATATATATATATTACAACACGTATATAAAATACGTTATGAAGCCCTCCAACGCAAATAATAAACAAGTCTTAATTTTTTTATAGTCCAGGAATGCACATGGCGTATGCTAAAGGAATGATTGGTTGGTTTCGTGTTTGAAAGCGTTGGTGAATAAGAAATTAAATTGATATCCTATTTACCAACGTTTTAAACAGGAAACTAACCAATTATATATATATATATATATATATATATATATATATATATATATATATATATATAAAATAAAAATTACAATTAAATTTACCAAAATGATCGAAGATGGTAAAACTAAAGGTTATTATAAACATTAAAGAATTAATATTTATAAAGTAATCTCAACCTGATGTAAAAGCTCGATAAAACCAAATAGGAGATAGAGCTTATAATAAGAGCAAACAGTTAATAAAACATGTTAAAAACACTTTGAAAAAGAGTTAAAAACATATTTAATTTTAAAAAGGAAACACTAAATAAGTGGATAGTCCTTAATCCGCGAGGTTTCAAAGAAATATACTATATATATATATATATATATATATATATATATATATATATATATATATATATATATATATATATATATACATACATATATATATATATATATATATATATATATATATATATAGTAAGTTATAAAATGTATATGGCGATTAAGCTACACTGAATATTCCGCGTTTCATCCACTTTAGGATTCTTAAGGCTTATGCATAAGTCCACTAAGCTCTAACCTCTGTCCCATCGCCGCAATGTGCTTATTTTAAAAGTATTTTAATGGAATGTGTTCTGATAGACTCTTTGCACTTGTGCCCCCTCGACGCGTACCTAACCCCGAAAAGCCCGCTTAGCAACAAAATCAACCCCTTCACTGTTGAGGTCTCTAGTTACCAGAAAGCTTTCTACTCCAATAGATTGGCCCCTCGAACAATTAGACTTTGGAATTCCCTTCTTGCTACCTGGTTTCTTGAGTGTACTGTTAAGCAGACGTTTAAATGTAACGTAAATCAACATCTTGTTGATCTTTCCTAGGCATGACCCCAAATAGTAGCACCTTACGTCCAAGTGGCGATATGCTTTGTTTTAAAAATATTCTATTTCGAACGCTCTCCTGTCTTATAAATAAATCTACAGTTTATTTTATAGGCTGTGCTTTTTGCTTGTGTGGGGATAAAACTTCTCAAATGCACGTGATGTTAGGTTGTATACAGTGGTCAACATCAGACTATTACCGCATTCAAATACAAAATTTACATAATAGCACTCCCAGACATATCAAGGGCCATCCGACAGCAGCTGGTTATGTTAGCATGCTACAAAAAGCATCTTTGATGATGGAGGGTCATCGTTTGTGTGGGGATGGATGGCTATTCCAACAGGATAATGCTGCAATTCACACTGCAAGACGGACCTTGAGCTTTCTACAAGAAAATGGAGTCCATCTCTTGGGACATTCTGCATGCTCACCGGACTTGAACCATATTGAAAATGTTTAGGGATGGACGAAAAGTGAGGTTTATCGAAATGGCAAACAATATTCAACAAAAAATGAACTTCGTGAAGCCATCTTCAGAAACTGGAGCAGGATCCTCCGCACCTTAATGGGAATCCTTATTTCTAGCATGTCTCAAAGAATTTTTGAAGTCATAAAAAGCAGTGGAGGTAGAACTCATTATTAAGTTTGATTGTTAAATGTTTTCATACACTTTTCGTACACTTTTTGTACAATTTGATAGAATTTTTGTCTCTGGTTTTATAATTTTTATCATGTGTAAAAAGCCTATTTTAATAAAAATGTAAATTTTAAAAATAAATCTTTGGAATGTAGCTTTTTGTTTCCATAACCTTTTAGATTGTAGTATTGGTAATCTTAAGTTTAAAATCTATCCTTAAAAAAAATTTTTTTTTAAAAGATTTTTAAGTGGTCTTAAATTTTTGATCAGCAGTGTATATATATATATATATATATATATATATATATATATATATATATATATATATATATAAAAAGCTGAATGCCTGCGTGTGTGTCTGGTCACGAACAGGCTCCTATACGGTTGCCTATTATAGAAAACTGATCACATATAATGATAGAAGATGCATCGAGACACAGGAATGGGTATGTTTGATCTGGAATAATGATGATTCATTAAAATTGTGGGGTCTGCGTACGCGCCTGGTCAATAAATTATGGAAATAAAAAATTAAAAAATTTAAAAAACGTTTACAAGTGTTTTTCATATAGATGTACATAATAATACTTTAATAAGTATGTTTTAACTTAAATAGGAATGGTGTAATAAAATTGTGGGGTCTGCGTTCGCGCTGTGCTCCATAGAATGGAAATAGGCACGCACTTTAATAAAACCTTTTCATATCTATCTGCGTAAGTATACTTTGATCATTATGTTTCAGTTTGAAGAAATATGATATAATAAAATTATGGGGTGTTCGTTCACGCCTGACCTCCTTAGAATGGAAATATGTCACAAAGTTTAACAAGGTTTTTTAATATAGATCCACAGAATATTGTGATAAAGTGTTTCAGTGTGAACAGGTATGGTATAATAAATTATGGGGTTTATCTATTTTATTTTTACTTTTATCATATTTTGCTTTGGTTTTGATACCCCCAAATTCGAAGCTATCTCTTTACAACCCTTCCTTTTCATAACCTATCATACTTTCATAAATCAGAGTCCATTTTCTGTAGGCTGTTTTTTGAACCCAGTCAACGACGGGTACTTTTGCTAGTATATATATATTAGTGCTTTTCAGAAAAGGATTATGGAAACGTGATGCTAATCTTCAGGGAGAAAGTCCACTATTGAATGACAGATGCCTCAAAGTGAGAACTGGTTTGAAGGCTGCTTCATTTATTGGTATTTGATGGACTTAATTTACGTTACTTTTTTTTTTATCTATATAGCTTTGAAGTGTTTATTTTCCTTGTCTGGTTAGGATAAATCAAAGCATTTGATTTTACTTATCGTTATATATATATATATATATATATATATATATATATATATATATATATATATATATATATATATCGAAGGGTTAAGGCTTTACTCACATAAAATTGTTTGTATATATATATATATTTATATAAGGCAGAGCTGAATAAACACGTGAATGATATTTTGAGAAATAAACGGAACCTGTGGTAGTAGAAAATAAGGCGTAACCGATTTTGTTTTCTTGCCTTGGAGAGTTGATGAGTCGGGGAGTGAGGCGATGCTGTAACACGCCTCATAAATATGACACCTGGAACCTCGGAACGGTGAACTGTCAGTCTGACCCTCTGCTGCTGCGCCACGTTTCCAAATGTTTCTTTAAGGGTACTTACATTTAACCCGGATATGTACAACTCAACCCTGGCTTAATTACGACAGGAGTCTATCAGTTATCGTTTCGTTGCTATTAAAACCACACCTTAGTTTTCCCATATTTAGGCATATTGGAAATACTTCAAATAATTCGATCATTATTTTTTTAATTATGTTTTTTACTCATTTTTACAACAAACAAGTTATATTGATACTCTGGGGCTTCTATTAAGGATCGTGTCTAAGATGAAACTTAGGGAGTTGAGCAGCAAGGTGTCTGTTCACATTACATTTAAACTTTAGCATGTTTGTACAGTCACTGAAGCAGGAAACTGAGAAGGGACCCCGAAGTCATGCAGTCCGAAGCAAGAAACTGTTAGAATAGAAGGCTTCTAGACTTCAACAGTGAAGAGGTGAGATTTTGCTGCTTGTCAAGCTAGTGGGGAATATATACATTGAGGGCACAAGTGCTATGAGTTTATCAGAGCACATTCCATTAAAGTACTTGTAAAACAGTCACAGGAATGCGACATTGAGTAGAGGGAGCCCACCTTTTTTGCAGCAGCCGTGGCAATGTCCTCAATATATGGTCTTGTTCAGTCAGCCACGACTGGTTAGAAGTCTTAAGTAATTTGCAATTCTATTTTAAGTATTGCACACACTAAGGATTGAACCTTCAACGTCCAGAAGAAGGTCACTTAGAAATGTATTTTACCTCGTATACCGGGCTTATGGCGTAATGGATAAAGTACTAGGTTCAATTCAGCTTTAAGTGAAATTGTCCTGGAGGTTGAAGGTTCAATCCTCAGTGTGGGCAATATTAAGAATGTAATTGCAAATTATTATTTGGCTGACAGAACAAGGACATGCTACTCCCGTGGACTAAAATGACTCTGTTAAAAATTCCATGCAGATTCCAGAGTTCAACAAGATACACGTTTTGAGATAACATTGGTTGAAACGTAAAAATAAAAATGAGGGCAATAGTCTAAATAATCCAAATCCTCATCTCCAAACTTATTATATTTGAAGATCTTTTTTTTCTTTGTTCTGTCTAATAGTGAGAGACTAGTTATAGATGGTACATCCCAGATGTGGCAACACTACTTATAGTATTATATATATAGTCGCAAAAATATACTTCATATATTCTCATATATTTGATAGTATATATGATGAACAAATATACACCACACTGTTCTCTCAGTATGAGGTAATGCCCAGCGGATGTAGAAGATAGTATTATGAAGAACGAACATCTTTCTTTTACTTATTTACATACAAAACAAGTGGCTACTGTGAATAAGGAACCATGTTTATCAGAGGCACATTAAGTTGATCAGGAAGATGTTTGTTCACATTACATTTTAACTTATGCGTGTTAGTCCAATCAAGAAAGTGGGAAATAGAAGGAATTCCAAAGTCTATCAGTGCGAGAAAAGAAATCTATTTGAGTAGAAGGCTCTCCGGCATCGTGAGACTTGTAGAAAGTATGTATAGGATTTTGCTGTTCGTCGGGTTGGAGTTTGTTTGACAATGCAGGACTGATTAGGTTGGATACTTTTTTTTTGTTCAATAAAGAGATTCTAGAGGTTGATGAGAGTGAGTATGTGTGTGTGTGTGTGAGAGTGTGTGTGTGTGCACGCGCATGCGCGCGTGTGTGTTTGTGTGCGTGTATGAGTTCCTTCGACATAGGTTCCCAAACGATTGAGCCTATCTTTTGCAAATTTCACGCAAAGCTAATTTATATGTCTGGCAGTGTTCTTAGATATGTTTTGTACAGAAATTCATCCGATAATATCGAAAATCGAAAAAAATCCGCTCTTAAAAATAGCTTTCCACTCTTATAGATAAAAGAGAATATTTTTTACATGGGAAATATTTTACGTTACACCAGCAAGGGAGATAATAAAATCTGAGCAAATCATTTCTTCTTAAAAACAGATTTTTATAACCTGGAGATATAGCTTAGTGGTGGAGCATGTGACTGCAGATCGAATGATCCCATGTTCAAGCCCGGGTGTAATTCACCATTTTATTTTAATTTTTGTTCTTATTAATGAGTTCAATTTACGATAAAAGAAGAGATACCATTTAAAATCGTTGCAAATCGTTTCTTTGTTTGCATATTTTAAAACTAGACATTAACTAGAAGTGACTTTTTCAGGGTATTTATTGTCAAGTTAAAATATCAGCTGACGTTATATTGTAAACAAACACTAACAGAATTTGATAAACAACAATATCATTATTATGGTTTATTTTTTTAATTCTTTTACGAATTAGTCCACATGGAAAATTATTCTGCATAAATTAAACTATCATGCTTAATATCTCTCTCTCTCTCTCTCTCTCTCTCTCTCTCTCTATATATATATATATATATATATATATATATATATATATATGTATACTAGTTGGAAGGCTCAGTGTTGTTTGGTCGTTCCAATATGTCCGACCGGAGACAACGTTGGAAGTCGTCCGAAATGAAAAACCTGCTATGTTTTAACTAAAAATGTTTCCGAATACGAGCGGCATTTTGTGCTCCAGAATTTATATTTCTACATAGACACGACCACTGACAATACAGTTTTGGCAGGAATTCAACGACACATTTTAGCTTCTGATGCAATTTATAACAGGGATTGCTTTCCTAGGTTCTCACACCTGTTATATAGTTATTATTATTAGTATTATTAGACGATACCACTTGTGCGCGTATGTTACGTGAGTTCTTATTAGTAAAGATATGAGTCTTAGTGAGAGTTCTTGTCTTATTACATATGATGTTGTATCTTAGAGAGAGAGATGTGTATGTAATGACATTTTATACACAGACATATAATAACAATACAATTTGCCTTTTTGTAGAAATCACAAACACAAAGATGAGCTTTATCACAAACACATGATGAATTTATTTTCTTACGACCGGTCGGGATTTCCTCATTAAGAACTCAAAGTTTCACATTTTAGTTTCTGAAGTGACGTCTCGCTTCAGACGTCCGCCTGTCTCTGAGTTTTCTCACTGACCGTCTCCCCTGACTGTCTCTCCTGACTGTCTCTCTGACTGTCTCTCTGACTGTCTCTGCGACCAACTAACTCCCACTTCCTATATTGAGAAATCCATGCATCCCGACCACGTGAGCAAAATTCACGTGTTTCAACATGCGCGACTTTGCACGTTTCCGACATTGATTTCCCAATAACCTATTTTTCTTGTGTTGTTTCCACAAAGGAATTCAACCTACATATCTAATTTATTTAACCCATATTTTATTATCCACATTCTTTTAACAATTGAATAGTTTATTTATTATTTATTTCATCCGAATTAACAATTTACTGGACATTCCATTTAAACCTATTGTTCTTTAAAACCTATGTCCAGGGTTCGATTTCTGCTTTCTCTTATTTTCATTTTAACTAATCTCTCTATTTTTATACTTACATGAACAGGGGACAGTCCTTATCATGTAACACACCGTCAATATATGCTATAGAGAGATGAAACTTTAAAGTCATGAATACATACGCTCAGTCATTTGAACAGAGCTGAAAGAGAGGAACAGACCAAATACCAAGGTCTCATGTATGATGTGAAAAGAAACTGGAATCTCAAGGAGATATCAATTATACCACTTATTATAGGTACCACAGGACTTATGTAGAGGAACCTGAAATCCTACCTAACTAATATTCTTGGTGAACCAAGTGCAAAAGAGATCCAGACAATTGCACTTAAAGGAACGGCGAGGATACTAAAAAGAGCTCTCGGTTGGGTTCAATAAAAAGCAGGGCAATGTTGGATGCTGGTTTGGCTTCTCCATACTCAGCATTACAATCTTCAAAGGAAGAAAATTAAAAAAAAAAAATGTGAAATAAAAGATATTATTTTGGGAACGTCCCTCGTGTGTGTGTGTGTATATATATATATATATATATATATATATATATATATATATATATATGTGTGTGTGTGTGTGTGTGTGTGTGTGTGTGTGTGTCTGTAGATAGGATCTGTTAGAAGCACATCACTTCTGCCGTGTTCTCTAATGCCATAAAAATATTATTTATTTGAGTTTACTTTTTTGCAACATCTATGACTTGAATAGATTAGACGTTAAACCAGTTTTCTCAAGTTAAATATTTTTAGTGCCTTCTTAATTTACCAGATGCCGGCCTCTACTTAACTTGAATTACATCAGTCAGTTTCATTCATAAGCATTCATTTAGTTTTCTGCTCAAATTAACTCAATGGCTACAGATATACACGGCAATAAAATTAAGTGCCGGGGATTTTAGATAAATAGAAACAGCACATGCTAAGTATACATGGAATGTATATTGGAAAGCTTGTATCAAATCTTTTGGTAAGATCGCCGGAAAAAACGGTTGCATCATTTTACACCTTCAAAAGGTACCTCATTCACGATGCAGTCGTCTGTCTATATACGAGCCAGATGTGTCGTAAAATGAGGTACAGTTGTCACATTTGGACAGGAGCTGCTTGGAACATCCTATCACGCTATGACAAAGTGCAAAACCGATATCGAAACTTTTCTCTTTCCTGCAATCCATTCCCTACAGAAGAGACGTTGCATGCCTGTCTCTGTTCCACCGTCATTTTCATGGCAAATGTTCGCCTGGGCTTCAATCTATGGCTCCTCTCTTGCCAATCTTTATAAAAAAAAACACTTGTCTAGCTATAACCACTATAAAAAAATTCCCCCACTTTATCCGTGCCTAAATCTAAACATAAATTCCATGAACAAAACTACTGTCCAAGACCTGCTTGCCTTTTGAACTCTGTTTTGCTGAACTACTTTCCAACTCACTACAACGTGGTAGCCTTCAAATCCAATGTAAACAAGTTCTTGTTGAACCGTCCTCTTAAATAATCAAATTATACCCAATTTCCACCGATAACAATAACTACACTGTTGTCCCGGTGACCACGGTAAACATAACCCGTATCCTCGAGTGGCCTTTCAGCTTTGATAAGTGATGCCTCCTTGTAAAAATGAAATAAAAACATACGTTTATTGGTCTCCTTTAATCAGCATAAATGAGCGTAACCATGTGATTGGTTAGAGCGCGTCGAGCGAGCAATAGATATGAGTTAGGTTTCACTACATTTAAAGACGGGAAGCTCCACCCCCTCCTCCTCTCTGTCTCCATTTTTCTTGATTCTTTCTTTTTATTAAACGTTCAGTTCCACGTCTGACGATCCTATTGCGCAGCTTTAAAATATTATTACGTGTAACATATGTTTATAAAATTATTCAATTATAAACGAAGTCGTTTATGAGGTATACTTCTTTTTTTATTGATACAAACATTTTTTGGTTACACATTTGCAGTCATATTGCGGTCAAAACTATAAATTAGTAATAACTTTACATCCGAAATTTCAATAATGCATAAATGAACATTTTTATTTTGGTAAACACATTGAAAACAGTTCAACTCAAAGAAACCTCGCTAATTTATTGCCTAAATCGAAATATATCTTTAATTAGTATTTGCATAATAAAAAGTTTTACACATAGAAACATGCACACGCATATATATATATATATATATATATATATATATATATATATATATATATATATATATATATATATATATATCGGGTGGAACGATAAAATTATCGCCTTAGAAAAGACATGATTCCATTTCTGTTTCATGAAAACAGGTTTTCTTTTTTGTTGCAGACCATCTACTAGTTGGTCAGTTCTGTACAAATCCCAAGAGCGATAAGACCCTTCTATCAGGTCTTAAAGTGACACGATGTTCAACGATCGAGATTAGAGATGCGCCGCTGTACAACTCATGCTCTCTACTGATCTAAGTTATGACAACACGACCATTGCCAGCACCCTCCAAATTCAAATCCGGTTGGTTCAATGATTGAGGGAACAGCCCAACGAAGTTTCCGGCCACGGTTATGGTCTTTGGTGTGGTTTCAATTGAAGGTCACATCATGCCACCTCACATCTTCGAAGTTGGTTTGAAAGTTAACGTCAAAGTGTATCCGGGTGTGTTAAGGAGGGTTGAGATTCTCTGGTTCAATCAGGTGGCCGCTGGCAGATTCTGGGTGTGGCTGAAAACTCGACGCTGGCCCACATGTCTAAAGCAACCCAGGCCTGATCTCAGAAAGAGTGCTACGTCTTTGCATCTTTTTTTTCACTGGTCCTCCTCTTCCACCGACCTGAACCCGCTGGACTACTTCGTTTGTTCATACGTCGACAACATCACCAACATGACCTCACACAACACCAAAACCAGCCTAATTGCTGCCTTCTGCCGAGCTCCCACCGAGCTCCCGCCGAGTTCCAGCCGAGTTCCAGCCGAGCTTCTGCCGAGCTCCTGCCAAGCTCTCACTGAGTCTTGTGGAAAAGGCATGCTCCTAGTTCCGGACCCGTATAGAGGCGATGTTTGAGGCTAAATTTAAAAGACGTCAGCTCTACTAAGTTACGTGAATTGACTTTTTTCAATAAAAAGTTTAAAATAAAGCTGTAGTGTTGTTTTCTTTAGGGCAACAATTTTATCGTTCTACCCGTATAATAAGAATACGTTCAAATGTATTAATTACACACAAAAACAATATTTTTCAAAAATGCTCATTACACAGTAAAGGAAATATTAGTGAAATTATGTAAATATACGAAAAAAAAACAACAACAACGTTTCAACCATGTTAATCCACTGCTCATAGGTCATATCGTCGAAACGTAGATTAATTTTCGTCGGGTTTTTCTGATGTTTATATAATTAAGTTTTATATATATATATATATATATATATATATATATATATATATATATATATATATACATATATATATATATGGCAATCAATCTACACATAGGCTTTCGTGTTTCGTCTTCGGATACATATTTTTTTCATTAAATCTTACAATGTTTTATTACCTAGAGACACGAGTATTTGATGCTTACGCAATCATCTGTGAAGCAAGTGACAATTACTGCTGTTCGGGAGATTCGAACATTCGTCAATGTTGTGTGCATATATACACATATATACACATATATACATATATACATATACATATATACACTTATATACACATATAGACACATATATACACATATATACACATATAGACATATATCTGTTCATGATTTGCGAATGTTAACATTTTAGAAAAATATGGCAACCGATTTGATATTTAACGCGCTTGAAAATAAACGATTGCTGCTTATTTAAACAATTTTATATCGTATTTGAAATTCATTAATTATTAGTGTATTATTTGTTTAATGGAAGTAAATCTGATTAAATGCTTTAAAAATTGGTAAAAACCATGATTTGGTGCAGCCTGTAGTATCCGGTGGCAGACAGAAATAATAAAGAAAAAAAAAATGGCTGCCGCTTGTCTTTATATGCTTGCATTCTCGTTATCTCATATGAAATTCCGGTTTAGAGACGAGTTGGAATTTGGATTTGGAAGTAGCAAACTTTGACAACAATGTGTCGGATTTTGAAGTAGCGAGTTTTGATTACAGCGTGTCGCATTTGGAGTAGCAAGCTTTGGTTACAGGTTGTCGTATTTAACACCTGAAAATGTTAGTTGAAAGTGAAGAATAGTTAACAATTCATTTATGAAAGTTCTGAATAGTTAACAGTTGATTATTAATATTAAATATTAATAAAAATCATTACCGGTTAATATGATAAAATAATATGATTAAATTAATTCAATGTTTAGTAGCGGTGCTGATAATCCGTGTTTCATCCCAGGTAAAAGTGTCAGCGAAAACAAAATAAAAATCCTCCAAGATTTGATCTTTTGGCACGACCAAATCTTTCTCTGGCAAATGAAAATACACCCCGAACTTTTGTTTTAATATTTTACCCGGTTTAATAAACACTAGCGGGCCCTGTGGAACTTCCACAGTGGACTCTTTCATATGTAATATATTGATGCTGGCATTCTGTAGATGTTCAGCGTAAATGGAGACGCTCTGATGTTATTCCAGCTCTTTTGTTAAAACTGTAAAAGTATTTAGATAAGCATGCAGGGACAACCGGAGTAGCCCGGTCGTAAAGTACGCTTAAATATGATAATTTAATTCTTGCAAATTTCGTATATATTATTATAGAGTTAATGTTCTATCGATCTTTATATATTATAACGTTTCGATTGCAAAAATAAAAAAAATATATCCATATGACTTGGATCAGCTTGAATCGAAACCAAAACCAAAACTTATGATATATATATATATATATATATATATATATATATATATATATATATATATATATATAACTTAAGTTTCTTCAGCTATAGTCGAAACAAAAATCAAAACTTATGAAGAATTCTTGGTAAAATTATTTTTTACAAAAATTAGAAGTAAATAACAATTAAACGACAGCCACTCAGATATAAGCAAAATTAAAAAAAAACACACACACACACAGACACGCTAAATATTTATTTAAAACATAGATGACTGGAGTGCCATCAGCTATAATCAAAACCGAAACCAAAACTTAGGAAGAATTTTTGGTAAAATTATTCATAAAAAAAAGAGTGACTTGAATGTAATCAGCTATAATCGAAACTGAAACCAAAACTTCTGAAGAATCCTTGGTAAAATTATTTATGACAAGAAATGAAAGTTCATGAAAATGAAACAACAGTCATTCGGATGTAACAGACAAAATAAATAACACGTTATTCTATTAACATATAGATTAATAATCGCTTTTATGAAAACCTTTTTTTTCTATGTGAATCAATTATGATATCAAGTTAAAAGCTTGCAATCAAATTGATCTGTCTTCTTTGTGCGACAAAAGCATCGTCGTAGCATTTAGCGAAGATGAACGCCCATCTTTCTATTGTGAATTGCGCGGGAAATACTATGAAGACTAGAATTCTTTTGAAAACAAAGGCCTTCCAACAACAAACAATAAATAGCAGAACAAATCAAGCTAATAAGCAGAAACATAATGCCAAGAACAATAAAAGTTAATCAAGAAATGGATTATAAAAGAATTGGATTTAAATCAGCCGAGATGCAATTTTAAATAAAAACCGTCATTAAAAAAAGAAAAGTGAATAAAAAGTCCAAACGTCTTGTTTTGCCTTTTCCTTTGTTTAGTTTTTTTTGTCGTATTGATTTTATTTAATATATCCACATCATACTTTCTAAAAGTTAAGAATAAAAAGGTTAAGAAAAAAAATGGCAGGTGCTTGTCTGAACTCCAATCTCTGTTCTCCCCTCGCCAATCTTTCACAAAAAAACACCCGTCTAGCTGAATCCACTGTGAAAAATTTCCCCCACTCTTTATCTGTGCCTAAATCAAAACGTAGATTCCATGAACAAAGCTTCTTTCTTAGAACTGCACGCCTGTGGAACTCTGTTCCGTCTGCCTGCTTCCCACCTGACTACAACTTGGATGTCTTAAAGTCCAACGTTAACAAATTCCTAATGAACCGCCCTCTTAAGTAAACACTTCATTAAATCTCCACACTAACGTACTGTACTTGCAATAACCCTTATCCCTGAGTGGCTTCCGGGCCTTGATAAGTGGTGCCCACCGTGTAATAAAAAAAGAAAACATTATATCTGTATTAATTTAAAAACAAAAAAATCATGTTCTCCTTAACAAAACTGATTAAATAAATGTTTTTATTTTCATTGAACGCCGTTAAAATATTTTCCTAACATTTTAGAACAATAGGATTATTTTAATTTTGTGAGTCGTCAGAGATTTATTATGGAGTATGAGTCTTTTTTAAATAGTAAAAGTCTATTTATGTCAATGAAATCATGGTACAATTCTGTAATATTTAACGTATACAATAAATAATGTATATATATATTATATATAGATATATATGCACCCCCCATATATATATATATATATATATATATATATATATATATATATATATATATATATATAGTAGTAAGTTATAAAATATATATATAGCGATTAAGCTACACAGAATATTCCGCGTTTCATCCACACTAGGATTCCTCAGGCTTATGCGACGTGGATGAAACGCGAAATATTCTGTGTAGCTTAATCACCATATATATTTTATATTTTATAACTTACTACCTAGCTCTACATACGTATTGAGCACTGTTGAAGTAAATACTTGAGTTTATGTATAAATTTATACTTTCGTATATCAATTTATGTGAGTAAACGAAGTATATATATATATATATATATATATATATATATATATATATATATATATATATGTATACTAGCATTTCAGCCTGGCGTTGCCCGGGTGTTTGGAGGTGTATGTTCAGCAAAAAAAAAAAAAAACTGGTAGTAGGAAGGCAGGCTCGAACCCGTACCGCAAAGGAGGAAAAGAATGGGAAAAACCCTGACGTCTTTGCTGTTACAACCACCGCCAAACCGGAAGTGACGTAGGTTTAAATTAAGGCTAGAGAATCGAAAGGAGACGATTACTTTCGAAAATATCGGCGAAGAAAGAGACGCCACCCTGTAGAAAAGTGCCTGGTTTAAAGGGAAGATATTAATGTTTTTAGCCAATTTTTCGATATTTGTCTGAAAGGTCGAACTTCAAAACGATTCTAATCTTGTAAAAATCGGTCGCCTCTGTCGAAAGTTTTAGGCAGACATGCAAACATACATACATACATACATACATACATACATACATATATACATGCATATATTTATATATTGGTAACTCAAATTTTCGACCCAAATCGATTAAAAAGCTTGCCCTATCTCTGAATACCCTTTATGTAAAATTTCAAATGTTTAGACCAGAAATTGTCTGAATAATTTGGTAGAGACCTAAGCGGTCAATTTTTTATTTTAAATTTGACCCCTATTATGACCCCTTAACATTTATGGTTTTGGCTCAAATCAAGTTATTCAGTTAGATCCATGTCCAACGAACTTATATCTAAAATTTCAAGTGTTTCGACTCAAAATTGTCGGAGGAGTTTGGTAGAGATCTCAAAGGTCAAATCGTTGAACATTGACTCTTTAACAGCCAGATTTCTGGCCGAAAACGAATTACAAAGATTTTCCCAACTCTCAGTACCCTGTATATCAAATTTCGAGTCTGTAAACTGAAAATTGACAGAGTTATTGCGCAGGAAAATCTACACACACACACACACACACACACACACACACACACACACACACACACGTTCACTTTTATATATATAATAGACTAGCATGGGTGCCCGACGTTGCCCGGGTGTTCTGAGGTGTATGCTGAGCAAAAAACAAAAAACAAAAAAAGAAAACAAACAAACAAAAAAAAAAAAACGAAATTTTTTTATAATTTGAGCCCTATTAAGACCGCTTAACATTTATTGTTTTGGACTCAAATGAATTTATTGAGTTAGATCCATGTCCAACGAACCTATATCTAAAGTTTCAAGTAGTTAGACCCAAAATTGTCGGAGGAGTTTGGTAGAGTTCTCAAAGGTCAAATTGTTAAACTTTGACCCCTTAATAGCCAAATTTCTGGCCGAAACCCGATCACATTGATTTTCGCAAATCTCAGTACCCTGTATCTCAAATTTCAAGTCTGTAGACTAAAAATTGACAGTTATTGCGTAGGGAAATGTACACAGACACACAGAAAAACAGACACTTTAACTTTTATAGATATACTAGCATTTCAGCCCGGCGTTGCCCGGGTGTTTGGAGGTGTATGCTGAGCAAAAAAAAAAAAGAGTAAATTTCTTTTTAATTTGACCCCTATTATGACCCCTTAAAATTTATAGTTTCGGGCTCAAATCACTTTATTAAGTTAGATCCAGGTTCAAGGAACCTATATCTAAAATTTCAAGTGTCTAGACCCAAAATTGTGGGAGGAATTTGGTAGAGTTCTTAAAGGTCAAATCGTTGAAATTTGACCCCTTAACAGCCAAATTTCTGGCTGACACCCGTCACATCGATTTTCCCAAATCTCAGTACCCGGTATTTAAAATTTCGAGTCTATAGACAAAAAATTGACAGAGTTATTGCGTAGGGAAATGTACACAGACAGACAGACAGACAGACACGTTCACTTTTATAGATATATAGATAGATAGACTAGCATTTCAGCTCGGCGTTGCCCGGTTGTTTGAAGGTGTGTGTTGAGAAAAAAAAAGTGGTAGTAAGAAGGCAGGCTCGAACCCGTACAGCGAAGGAGGAAAAGAACGGGAAAACACCTGACGTCTTTTCTTTTTTTTTACCCCGTTCTTTTCTTCCTTCGTGGTACGGGTTCGAGCCTGCCTTCCTACTTCCACCTTTTTTTTTTGTTCAACAGACACATCCAAACACCCGGACAACGCCGGGCTTAAATGCTTACGCCCGGCGTTTCCCGGGTGTTAGAGGGGTATGCTTAACAAAAAAAAAAAAAACAAAAAAAAACGCGGTCGATCTTTTTTTAATGTGACCCCTATTTTGACCCCTTAACCTTAATAGTTTTGGGCTCCAATCAATTTATTAAGTTAGATCCATATCGTTGAACTTTGACCCCTTAACAGCCAAATTTCTAGTCGGAAACAGATTAAGAAGATTTTCCCAAATCTCAGTACCCTGTATATCAAATTTCGAGTGTGTAGACAGAAAATTGAGAAAATCATTGCGTAGGGAAACTTTAACGGTCACTTTCATAGATACATAGATAGATATATAGATAGATTAAACAAAAATATATACGCATACATAAATATATATGGAAACAATTTTGTGTTTACTGTAAACTTTTTAGCAATTATTATACCAATATAAATCATGTAGAATATCTGCATGAATATAATTACATGTAATAGTTAACTAA
The DNA here is from genome assembly GCF_053919585.1 of Euprymna scolopes. Classification (NCBI taxonomy): domain Eukaryota; kingdom Metazoa; phylum Mollusca; class Cephalopoda; order Sepiida; family Sepiolidae; genus Euprymna; species Euprymna scolopes. The sequence continues at coordinate 193,926,685 of NC_136482.1, forward strand.
AGATGATCATTCCATAAGAAAACCGAAAAAACTAATAAGGAATTAATTAAAATGAACGTTTAAAAGAATATGCAAATTAGCTAGATCTTTCGCAGGTGAATGCAATTGCACGATCCATATATAAGAAAATTGTATTTTCTTTTTAAATAAATACAAAAGAGAGTTTTTAATATGAATATCAATACACACAAAAGAAACACGAATTTATAGGAGTATATATATATATATATATATATATATATATATATATATATATATATATGTATCTGTTACTTTATGGAAATATATATATTACATGTGTTACTTTATGGGAATATATACATATATACATAAAGTACCTCATGTGATATATGTATATATATATATATCACATGTGTTACTTTATGTATATATATATATATATATATATATATATATATGTATATATTCCCATAAAGTACCACATGTGATATATATATATATATATATATATCACATGTGGTACTTTATATACGTATTGCATTTGAAAATCAATATCACTTTGTGTTGTGTGTACTTCGATCGTAGTAAATATTCATAACAATCAATATCGATCAGCTTTGATAATATTTTTTCTTCATCTCAATCGATCTTTCTGTTGCATTTCTGTTTAAGACAGACTCTATAATTCTGATTTCATTGGCAAATGCAACAAAACTTTATTCTAGCTTGTACTCTGGAAAACATACTGTTCCCACCTAAAACAGCGCCCGTCAATATTGTTCTTGTGTCATACTCGACTTGATAAATGAAACGTAGCGCTTTGTATGAGAATCGATCATGTTATTAAGTTAAAAGCCCGCAGTCGAATGATGCGTCGGGTTTCTTTGTTCGGCAAGAACATTATCATCACAGTTATTGAGCAGCCATAAACGGGTACCTTGCCTGTCGTACATATGGCAGAACACTGATCATTGCGTTAGTGAAAATCGTGGTGGTGGTGGTGAGGGTGTTATTTGATTTCTTTCTCGCTTGACTCGTTTTTTCTTTCATATTTATTTTTATTTTGCAGATAAGTATCGAAACGGCGGTGCACTTTAGCTGATCGAAAATTCTAGCATTTATTTTCAGCGTCTATTTCTTCTTAATTTGAAAACTTGTATGACCAGCTCGACTCCTAACCCAGCACGCTGTGCGGTTGATTCTGATGCGACAGGATGACCTATTCTACCGATTAGGAATAAAAACAAATAAACCGGAATTTGTACATTTCCAATAATAGATGCAATTTTATGAGTTTGTATAATCTATTTAGACTTCTACTCAGCCGTGGCTGACGGAACGAAAATAATCTACCCATAGGAATTAAGTAAAAGGTTTCAGTGAGATTTCATACAGATTCCCGAGTTCGACATGATGATAAAGTGGGACAAATGCACCTGAAGAAGTTCGGCGGTTACTACTACTACTACTACTACTACTACTAATAATAATAATTATGATAGTAACAACAATAGCCACACTAATAGATAAATTATTTTTCATTGCTATACAGAAAACAAACCGTGTTCATTAAAACCAGTTCTCTATATCTGTCTTCTATACTTCTTTAAATTTTTTTTGTGTGTTGACATTCATATTAAAAACCCTTTTTCTATTTATTTTAAAAGAAAATACAACTTTGTTATACATGGGTCGTGGAATTACATTCATTTGCAAAAGATCCAGCTAATTTGCATATTCTTTTAAACATTCATTTTAATTAATTCACTCTTAGTTTTTTTTCGGTTTACATATGGGATGATCATCTTTAGTTAACCTTTAACTGTAATTATATTCATACAGATATTCTACATGATTTATACTTTCTGTAATATTTGCGTAAAAACGTTATAGTGAACAAAAAACTTTTTCTCTATATTTTTATGTATGTATATATATATATATATATATATATATATATATATATATATATATATATTTGTTTAAAAATTTGCCTACCAATCACCTCTGTCAATTTTTGGTCTTCGGACATGAAACTTAATATATAGGGTATTCGAACCCATACGAAACTTTATATTTGGGTTTTAGCCGGGGATAATCGGTGAAAAAGTGTGAAAATTAAAGAAGTATAATTTGTCAGGTCGAACGATGGCATTACGAAGATGCATGCATAACGTAATAGCTATTTGTTCATGTTTTAATTTTTAGCCTTGCAGCAAACGTCTTCATAGCTCAGGCATTTACGTCAAAGGAAAACGTAAATCGTAAGCTAAATGTTTTGGTTTCGATCCTCGGTGGTGGTGTACGAGAATTTTTCAAAAACATTTTTAATCATTTTTATATATTAGGTTCAATATATTATAGCAATAAATAAAAATCCTGCATTAATCAAAATATACTATTTAAGCGTATTTTACGACCGGGCAATATCGGTCGGCCTGCTAGTATGCCTATAAAATTGAGTTTTTCTCGCTCTGACATTAATATAAAGAGCTTACTATTTCTATTGCAATTGAATTGCAATATGTGACACGATTGTTTTTAATATGAGGACAAAACCAGCTCCCCAAAGAGGGGCGCTCTAGTAGTAGGCAAATATAAAAATTGCCTTTGTATAGAAAGGTTTCCCCTACATTGAGTAATGGCCGATTAACTTACGTGTGGCATCATCAGAACAGATACTACACTTGGATCTTAGCCCGAAGGTAAATTCTATTATTTCTAATTAAAAGTTTTAAAAACGACCTTTATAATATACTCAGACATAGATATGCGAGCGACTACATAAAGGTTTACTAATTTGCATCTTTTCTTCAGTTATTTTTATGGTTACTTATTAGATGATTGGTTTCAATTCACTTTTATGTTGTGTTCTGTTAATGCATAGTTGCTACATTCTGCATATTTGCGTAGAATTTAAGATTAAGACGTTATAGTATATGGAATATATATATATATATATATGGATATATATATATATATATATATATATATATTACTTGTTTATTGTTATATAAACATGCTCACATCCCGCTGCTACAAATAGCCACTTGTTTCAATCAAACAACAGATATCATCAGGCAGCGACTTGACTATTCAAAAGTTCAATGAATAATGCATGTTTATATAACAATAAACAAGTATTATCAGCTCTTTTTATTGAGCACTATCTAACAACCTCGTTGAATTCATTAGTCCATTACTTTTGAATATAAAAAAACCCCGAGTATATATATATATATATATATATATATATATATATATATTCATATAAAAGTGGTGTGTGTGTGTGCAAAAACTCTCTGCCAAACTCCTCTCTGAATATTTAGTCTACAGAGTTGAAATTTGATTTATAGATTATTTGGATCTCGGGAACACTCGATTTGTTTTTTTTGGTCTGTGAAAATAGCTTTTAAGAGGTTAAAACTGAAAAAGAAGTTGACCTTGGCAGGAGTAAATCGATTAACTTTTGAGCATGCGTACTTATATTTTTACCTTGAACTTGCTTAATTGTCAGCCCTTTTCATTCATTTGCGATAGTTCAGACAGTAACGACGAAAACCGAACCGCTAAATAATGACTAAATGTTTTGGTTTCGATTCCAGCTGATGACAAGTGAGTCGTTATTTTTTTTTCAACTTTTGAAATCATTACGAGGTGCCTTTAATAAGTTTCTAGATTTATAAATAAATAAATAATTTGAACTAGCAGGCCGCCCGGCGCTGCCCGGTCGCAAAAAAAGCTTAATTATCGTTCTTTTAAAGTGTCCTCCTCACGTCTAGATTGTATTTTTTTTTAATTCACCAGCTTTAGTAGGGTGTATTTCAATCCCTGCTGTAGCTGTTCATGTGCACCTGAAATCATAAAAATTATTCCGTCATCTCATATGATGTACAGCAAAACATCCTAGGTTTTCAAAAGTCTACAACAATTTTAAATGCTTCTACAAAAAAGTCTGTAAAATTATTGAAGACAGCTGTATTCAACTGCAACAGGTAGTAATGATATTTCTAACCCCGTTTTATAATTTTTTCCAGCTTACTACAGTCTTTCTGCGTCGATAGTTGACATTTTGACTATATAGACATGGTGGTGGGAATTTATTTCCCAGCTGCGTATCTTTTCCAGAACATTTAACTACATTGATTGATTGCACATATTTTAGTACATTTTGAGTGTTTTCAATATAAAATTTTTAAATAAAAATTTTATATAAATTTTTTTAATATTAATTTTTTAATAGAAAATTTTTTAACATATATTTTTTAATAGAAAATATTTTTAATATAACATTTTTTATTATAAAATTTTTAATATAAATTTTTTAATATAAATTTTTTTAATATAAAATTTTTTTAATATAAAATTTTTAATATAAAATTTTTTATATAAATTTTGTAATTTAATTTTTTTTTTATAAAACTTTTTAATGTAAAATTCTTTAGTATAAACATTTTCATTATAATTCTTTTTAATATAAAATTGTTTAATGCAAAAAATTTTAATATAAAATTTTCATTATTATAGTTTTTACTCATTTTCTTTCGACATTTGTGCTGATTAAAATGGCTTACGGGATTCCATAGTTTAAAATATCGTCGCTTCTATGCAGATGTGAAAAGTTACCAGTAGTAAAATTTCCAAATATTATTAATCAACTGGTGAGCAAGGTTTTGAAACGAGGAGATACAGTCGACGATACATTCGAGGTAATCAGCCCGACAACTGTATCATGTTTGTTTGACCCAATCTTCTGTAATGCCATGAACGAATAAATATTATGCTCTTATTATTAAATAATTAAGCACTATATTGAATCTTTTTTTTTTTTACCAAAATAACAAAATAAAAAAATATATTTACATGAAATTCATGTTCAATTTCACGGAGATGATCACGTTAATAGTATCGGTGTATGGTTTGTGATTACTTTTATGTCTAAGTAGTGTTTTGTTTTCGCTAACTAACCGATCAATAAAATAATTTAATTTTGTTACCATTTTCCGAGTTATTTTTTCCGTTCGCCAATGGATGTTGACCGTTTTGGTTGAGAGAGATGTTGGCACGCCATTTTGTTATATATTACGGAGTCTGCGTCGGTGGAGATAAATTAGCAACTGTGGATATTGACCAAGTCACACTGAGTGCATGCTAAGCCAAATCTGTTAAACCGAATCGTCCCCAAAATTGAATGAAAGACGGATGACGTAAAATTGAGGAAGAGGGTAGAGATTAAACGCCGTAAACAAAACAGAATTTAACGATGACGAATGACGTCACGCTTTCGGAGAGCCGTGCGAATGATACACTACCAAGAATATAGGAAACCTGTAATCTAAGTCGAATGTTACTTCGACGTCTCTCCGTCTGCGTCATTAGTTCGTAACTCAATAGATATAAGTGCAAAGTCATAACCTCTTTTAAGTGTCAGCCTATTGGAGTTTGAAGGTGAAATTGTTTGCGATTCTAATGCAATTACGAATTACTAAATATTACTGGATGACGGAATGAAAGGAATCTACCCCGTGCATTAAAAATGGTTCCGTTCAAAATTTAGTGCAGATTCCAAAGTTCGACATGAAGACGGTCTGGTTTACATCGATTGAAACCTTGTGCAAATAACACTTAAGATGAGAACAGTAGTCTGAATAATTAAAATGATACTAAATATTAGGTCGTCCCAAAAGTTCGGAAATATTTGTGAAAAATTGAGTTTTTATGCATTTTTTATTGTTTTTTTTTGCAGTTATATTGTTCCTATTCACTGACCTCCCCACCAGGGCAGAGTTGGACACAAAGTCGGATTTAATGTGGGGAAAATCCAGCTCCAATAAAGGGCCACTCTGGGTAGGAATAAAAATTAAGACTGCCCCATTCTAGAAAGATTTCTCATCCACTGATGGAGGACAGAAAAGATGAAGTCTGGTATCACAGATAGTCCAAGTAGGAGTTAATCTTCCTATTCCATGTGGTAATTGATGAAATTGAGCTGCGATTTTTGATTCGTTTCTGCTGGATCGAGGTCTTTCAACAAGGAAGTGAAGGAACAGTTGCATATGTGACGATCTCAAAATGGTTCAAGCGTTTCGATTCTGACGACGTGGGTTCTGAAAATTAGCCTCGTTCATGACGGCCGTTGAATGATGGATACTTGCAAAACGCGTTTGACATTGCCCTTTCATCGAGCAATCGAGAATTGGGTGATGAGTTTGGAGTTGTCAAATCGACAATTCACCGACACTTGAAGCAACTTACAAATTATGGTCTTTATTTTGAAGATAAATTTTTATTGTTGTTACTACTTTGCAAGTAAAATTATTATTATTATTATTTTTTTTGCATGTGTTTACAAACCTTTGGGACAACCTAATATTTACCGAAACTATAACAAACTGCGTCACACTGATCTGTATTTGAGTGGTCTGTCGCCATTGCTTGTAAGAATATTGGCATAAAACTTCAAAGTGTTCCAATCTAGGAACCTGAAACGTACTTATTCACTTCGCAATTCAGAAATCCATTCCCGGACGAATATTAAAGTATTAACGTGTCAAAAGAATATTTTGGTCTCCCACAGAATAATAAAACAGTGGAATTCGTTCTGAAGTACTTAATTTCCAAACGAAAGATGAAAGATTTCTAAATGGCATCTTACAATTTATGAGAAGCGTCATTTCTTTGAAAACCGCAATTTTTCTCTAGTTTTCCTGCTTCGGTGATGATTTTTAAAGCCGCTACTTTGCAAAGTAGAGTTTTAACAACTGTGTCGAATCCATTAACATCTTACCTGTGAGACGGATGAACAAAGAACAAGTCCGGGTATTATTAAGATGCGTCCATTGCATTTGAGCGTTTAGCAGTAATTATGCTATTTCCACCTTAAGCGTGACTAAGCAACGGGCAGATAGAATATCTATTAGAGATATGTGGATGCAACTAAAAGACTATTTGAATCTTAAGCGCGACAGGCCTAAGGCAGAGGCTCTTATAGATATGCGTAATAGCATGTATAAATGCTATGTGAATGTTCTCCAAACAAACAAAGGTTCTTATACATATTCGTAGACGTATCTCGAAATATTCTTTTAACCTTATACATGACAGACCTACGGACAGACAAAGAGTCTTGTAGATATGAGTGAACGTATCTAGAAATACTATTTCAACTTTAAGAGTGAAAAGCTTACAGACAGACAGTGCTCCTATAGATATGCGTAGACGGATGTAGAAATGCTATTTGGACCTTAAGCGTGATAGTTCTACGGACAGACAAGGGCGTTGCTTGGACTGCGTTGACGTATCAAAAATTGTTAGTTCCTATTATAGCGTGACAGACCAACTTACCGACCGAGTGATATAATTTCTTTTTGAGTAATTGGGCGCATCTTTAAAGAAAAGCTTTTTAGGAAATTACCTTCATAATCGATTTAAAAGCGTCCGGCAAATGAATAGGCTTGAAATAGTCAGGGTCGACGTCGCACATAATGCTCATGCTTGAAGTCAGTCGATTAATAAAAGGGTGGATAGGGTGGCAGTGGTGGTGGCTGATGGGAGAAGAGGGGAGCACCTTTGAGATTATGTTGGGTTGTTAGGTGTTGATATTGAAAGATAGAAAAAGAAAGAACAAGGGTGGCGGAAAAGAAAGAGATAAAAACAGAAATAAAGAAATGGAAAGAGAAAAGCTGTACTTAAGATATAGAGTGAAAAAAGTGTGTGTGTGTGTGTGTGTGTGTGTGTGTGTAAGAGAGAGTGTTTGCGTATCTGTGCAGGGGATAGAGTGTGTGTGTATGTGTGTGTAAGAGAAAGTGTTTGCATATCTGTGCAGGGGATAGAGTGTGTGTGTATGTGTGTGTAAAAGAGAGTGTTTGTGTATCTGTGCAGGAGAAAGAGTGTGTGTGTATGTGTGTGTAAGAGAGAGTGTTTGCGTATCTGTGTCGGAGAAAGAGAGAGTGTGTGTGTATGTGTATGTAAGAGAGAGTGTTTGCGTATTTGTGCCGGAGAAAGAGTGTGTGTGTGTATGTGTGTGTAAGAGAGAGTGTTTGCGTATTTGTGCCGGAGAAAGAGTGTGTGTGTATGTGCGCTAAAGATAGTGTGTATGAAAGAGAGTTTTTGTGCGTGGGCCTGAGAGAAAGAGAGATGTGTGTGTGTGAGAGATAGTGTGTATGCGTACGAGAGAGAGAGAAAGAGAAAGAGTATATGTGTGGTGAGAGTGTGTGTATGTATGTGTGTGTGTGTGTGTGAGAGAGAGAGTGAGTGTATGTACGCATGCGAAAGAGAGAGTGTGTGTGTGAGAGAAAGAGTGTGTGTGTGTGTGTGTGTGTGTGAGAGAGTGTGTATTCAGAGTGAATGATAAAATTGTCGCCCTAAAAAAGCCGACATGATTCCATTTCCGTTTGATGAAATCCAGTTTTCTTTTATTTTATTGCAGACAATCTACTAGTTGGCCAGTTGTGTACAAAATCAAAGAGTGATAGGGACCTTCTGTTGTGTCTGAAAGTGACACAATGCTCAACGAGCGAGGTCAGAGATGAGCCGCTGTACAACTGCTCTTTACTGATCTAAGTTATGAAAACAGGACCATTGCCAGCACCCTCAAAATGCAAATCTGGACGGGCTGAGAGCACAGCCTAATGCATCGGACGGCCCACGGTTATAGACTTTGGTATAGTTTCAAGTCAGGGCTACATCATGCCACCTCACATCTTCGATGTCGGCTTGAAAGTCAACACCAAAGTGTACCTGGATGTGCTGAAGAGAGTAGTGATCCCCATGGTGCAATCAGGTGGGCTCTTGAAGACCGTAGTGTGGCCGCAGGACTCGGCACCGACCAACAAGTCCAAAGAGACCCAAGCTTGGCTTCAGAAGGAGTGCTACGACTTTTAACCTTTCTCTCACTGGCCCCTCCTCCCCCGACACGAACCCGCTCGACTACTTCGTTTGATCATACGCCGATGACATCGACAACATGACTGCCCACAAAACCAAAGCTAGCCTGAACGCCGCCATCCGCCGAGTATTCGCCGAGCTCCCGCCGGCGCTTGTTGAAAAGACATGCTCCCAGTTCCGCACCCGTATCGAGGTGGTGATTGAGGCTGAAGGCGGCTACAGCGAATAGATGTCAGCTCTACTACATATTCAAGTTTCCTGAGTTGATTTTTTCAATAAAAGTTTAAAAGTAAAGCTGCTGTTTCTTTAGGATGACACTTTTATCGTTCTATCCTGCATGACGCAATTCCATTCTGACGGAACGAGAACATGCTACCCCCATGGATTTAATCAAGGGTTGTGTTCGAAATTTAGTGCAGAGTTTAGAGTTCGATAGAAAGATTCCCGAGTTCGACCAGATTCATCTTAAGAAGCTCGAAAGTTACACCAACCGAAACTCTGTGAGAATACCACTTAAGTTGTCTGAATAATCAAAATATTACGACTTATTATTTTTTGTTAAATTACATTTTCACCCAAAACAAGGCACATTACCACTTTAATGTAGGGGGCTACTATCAGGGACTTAGCTACAGGGGTACTATGTGGGGAGTTGGGCAGTAAAATGTCGGTTCACGTTACACTTGAACTTCTGCATGTCAGTACAGTTGAGGAAGCAGGAACTCGGAAGGGAATTCCAAAGTCTAGCAGTTCTGGGGAAGAAACTACTGGAGTAGAAGGCTCTCTTACATGTAGGGATCTCTACTGTGAAGGGGTGGGACTTTACTGCTTGTCGGGTTTGTCGGGAGTATTTACATAGAGGAGGGACAAGTGCTTGCAGTTCTTCGGAACATTCACCGTTAAAGTACTTGTAGAACAGGCAGAGGGATGTTACATTTCGTCGATCGGACAGAGGCTGAAGTTTAGATGACAGTTCAGGACCTATCAGGTTGGCGACTCTCTTTTGAACCTTGTCTAGGAGTGAGAGACTAGTAGCAGATGCACCAGCCCAAATATGACAACAATACTCCATACATGAGCGAATGGTGGCCTTATAGAGGTACAGGATACTTTCGGGCATTAGTAGTTTTCTAGCAAAAACAGGATATCAGCCTCTTATGATTCTATCATTCACAGAGGTGCGTAATCAGCCAAATGGATAACATTGCGAACTATGAAAGCAATTCGGCTCAAATACCTGCGGATCTAAATTTTACACTGATGCAATAGCTTGCCAAAGACATACTAATATTGGTTAGATAAGTATGAACCTATAATGTAGTCTCAGCTTATGGTAAAACAATTTGTGTTCAATTAATCGTATACAATGAATAGTGAAAGTCGGCATGAAATAACGTAAGAAGGTTTGATATGCTATAAACGGACAAACGAAACTATCGTTTCCATCGATTTTTGAAACATTTACTCGCAGAGAAATATACAGAAAGAACAAGCTGCGTGTTCGATACAAGTATCGACATTTTATGCACGTCAATAACGCAGTGTCTAATGCTGTTGGCAAACAACACGAATATTTCACTGATGCAATGGCTTGCAACTTTGAATAAGCCTAAAAGCAATTGGAAATCTTTAGAATCTCATCAAACACTTCGATTTTATGTGCCTACCTATCGATTTGAAATCTAAAATAATCTTTTCATGCACATATGAACCTTTCGTATTCTTTGTACAAACTAATGCCTTCTATTTTTATTCCGCCCGAATGGATCATAGGCGATCGCAAATTGCATTGTTATGATGAATGAACTTATGCATTCATGACTTGAAAGTTTCAACTCTCTGTTCCAATTATTGACTCACAATATATCACAGCAACCCTTCTCATGAACGTGCGCCAGAAGCAAAGATGCGTCACTAATTTCTCCGATGCAACAAAAAAAAAAAAAAAAGAAAGAAAAAAGAACTGATTCACATTCATCAGCGTCTGTTGAACGTTTACGCAGCTGTTGCAGTTGATGTAAGAACAGTTGGGAGATAGGTTCGTCGATTTCATAGTGCTGGCAGATATGTGAATGACATAGTGCACTTCGGACTTTTACGACTGAGGCATTAAAAGAGGCTGGTAAAAAGTATATTGAGAATGGTGGTGACTATGCAAAAAAAACAAATTTTGGAGCTCAAAAGTCGCTAGTTTTAATGGTACCGCTCCCATCCTCGTAGCTCTTCAACTTTTGTGAGGTTAAAAAATAGGCCTTACTTTTGGTACGACCCTCGTATTATTCGAACTACTGTTCTGATCATGAGTGTTTTTTTTTTTTACAACGTTTCGGTTGATATAAGCTCTGACCTTGTTTAGGTGTACCTGGTTGAACTCGGGAATCTTTCAGTCAAACTTGAGAATATACACAGACTTTCGAACGCAATTATTAAATACTTCGACATTCTATTCTGACGGAACGAGAGCATAGATTCAATAAAGAAGACCCGATTGTATATTTAAAATACAATGAAAACAATTTTCACAGAAATGTTAATAACCTCATATTCGTGTCGTGTTATTAGTTTTTCTGCACAAGCAATTTTTTTGCGCTATCAAAACATAGCAGCTTTATCAAAACATATTTGTTAATCTCTCTGCCACCAATAGCAATGTCCAGTGACTCTTTATCTGAGAGTACATCTTTCAAACTTCTTGGCCTAACGTTCACAGGAAACATGAGTTGGAACAATTAGATTGAAAGCGTTGCCAGGGCCGCTGCGAAGAAGGTAGGCTCTCTCTACCGTGCTAGAAAACTACTAACACCCGAAAGTATCATGTACCTCTACAAGGCAACCATTTGCCAATGTATGGAGTACTGCTGTCACATTTGGGCTGGTGCATCTGCTACTCGTCTCTCGCTCCCAGAAAAGGTTAAAAAGAGAGTTGCAAATCTGATAGGCCCTGAACTGGCATCTAAGCTTCAGCCTCTGTCCCGTCGACGTAATGTTGCATCCCTATGCCTGTTCTACAAGTATTTTAATGGTGAATGCTCTGGCGAACTGCAGACACTTGTGCCCCCACGACGTGGACACCCTCGACAAACGCGACAGGCAGCTAAATCCCACCCCCACACAGTAGAGATTCCTAGATGTAAAAGATTTTTCTACTCCAGTAGTTTCTTCCCCAGAACCGCTAAACTCTGGAATTCAATTCCAGGCCACTGCTTCCCCAACTATACTGACATGCAGAAGTTCAAGTGTAACGTGAACTGACATCTTGCTGCCCAAATCCCAACATAGTACCCCAGTAGTTGTTGCCCCTGATAGAAGCCCTCTACACCAAAGTGGCAATGTGCCTTGTTTGGGGGTTTGGGGTAAAAATGTAAAAAAAAAAAACAAAAAAAATCTACTACGTATTATATAAAAGTCACTTTTCTCTGTGCGTGTGAGTGCCTTCCTCATAGATTCTGAAGCAGCTGAGTCTATTTTTTTACAAATTTCACACAAAGGTAATTTATATGTCTGGCAGTGTTCTTAGATATATTTTGTACAGAAAGTCATCTGATAAGTATCGAAAATCCAAAAATCCGATCCTAAAAATAGTCTTTCTTTGCTTATAGATTATGGGCAAGAATTTTTAAAGGGGAATATTTTACGTTACACCGGCCAAAATTACACCGTTGTAACATGAAATATTCCTCTGTAACTTTTTCTTTTTTATCTATAAAAGAAGACGGACTATTTTTAAGATCGTCAAGCCCGGATATCAGCTGACATGATATTGTAAACAAACACAGACGGAATCTGATGAACGAAATTATCATTATTAAAAAATTTTTTTTGCAAATTTGTCCACCGGGCAAATTTTCCTCGCAATATATAATATTCAATAGAGAATTGATTCTATATTAATACACACGCAATTTGCATCAATTAAAATATGTTTAAACGTATTGTACGACCGGGCAACGCCGGGCCTCCAGCTAGTTAAATATATTTCTTACTGCGTCGAATTTCCACTGGTCCTGCTAGTATATAATATTATACAACCGACACGAGGACAAAGTATTGCGAAATCCCATATGCATACTTTTTATGTAGCTTTCGCATGTTTAAGGTCTATAATTACACATGTTACGAGTTTTGCTAGTAACATAGTTTATTTAGAGGCAACGTATGTCACGTGAATCACATCAAACAGTCGTCGCTAGGTGATGGACGCTCATCGATATAATGATGATACTGATAAGTGCCAGCTTAATGGTAAATTGACATCGTAGTCTTGTAACGCGGATGCGCAAATGTAAATGCACGCGAAGTGACGTCACCGGTGGGGGAAAGAACCATAAAAAACGCAAACATCGTCCTAACTTATTTGCCGTCTGAGAAACAAATAACTCCTCAAATTTTTTTCTTTTTGTGTATACATACTTATGTACCCATTCTAACCTTTAAATGACTTCTTATACTCTGCAACTCATTTCCATCTGTTCGATTTTGACAACCAACCATTTTGATACTTTTTGCCTTACATGAGTTTAACACAGACCCAACTGCCCTGGGCGCTTTTCATGACGTATGGATTCCATAAGAAATTATTCACTAGCTCCAAAAAATGCAAAACTCAGAAAATTAGTGACGTCTACATTGATTTCGTGAACACAAATATGACAAACAACACAAAAACCAACAAATAACACAAACAACACAAATAACACAAACAACACAAATAACACAAACAACACAAATAACGCCGACAACACAAATAGCACAAACAACACCTACAATACAAATAACACAAACAACACAAATAACACAAAAAACACAATCAACACAAATAACAAAAATAACACAAACAACACAAATAAAAAAATAACACAACACAAACAACACAAACAACACAAACAACACAAATAACAAAAATAACAAAAATAACACAAACAACATCAACAACACAAACAACACAAATAACACAAATAGCACAAACAACACGAACAAAAATAGCACATACAACACAAATGTAACATTATAGGTTGATCAGTAGTGTGACCGCCCAATTGTTACAAGAAACGTACTGGGAACGGCAACCAATAGACGTTTGCCGTCAGGGAGTTACCTGATCATTGGGTCCCTTCTGCTGCACTGGTGGACGACTCTAGGCCCCACCGGTGTTAACAAACGGTATTCCAGAAAACAATAACACATAACCGAGTATGTTGGGTTTCTTCCTCTCCGTTATTGTTCATTTCAGGTCACAACGGCAACAGTTCTGAGAAGAATGGGGGGGGGGTTTATTTTTTAAATTTTTTTTTTTTTTAAACCAGATCCCGTCTCTTATTACTTGTTTTTTCAACCAGTTCCCCTCTGTAATTCTTTGGAAAATCAAAAGGTGACGCACCTCTTTTGTTGGGTTACCACGACTTCTCGGTATTATTCTTCTGACCGTGAATAGCTGTTGGCATTATCTTGATGTTTAGGCAGATTAAACAACACGCAACAAAAATTGTGATATATAAGAACATCTTAACTATTTATTTTTACAAGAAATATTCACAATATTCTACAATAACAATAATTAACAACTCATAACAATTAAACTTTAACCATTAAACTTTAAAAAAAGCTAACTAACCTTAACAGCCAAGGGAAAAGAAGGTGCCCCCCGTTTTGGAGAGACAAAAATATGCGTGCTGACCCCATGCTTGCCGGCTGAGAAAAAAAAATGAGTCCTGGCGAATTGCATTGTTGTCCCCTTTCCCTGTATCCCTCCGTGGGTGACCATGGCTATGGAGGCAGTGACAATGCAGTGGCATTTACGTCATATAGTGCCACAAAATAACACAAACAAAAAAAAATAACACAAATAACATAAATAACACAAGCAACACAAACAACACAAGCAATCCAAATATGGTGTTATACCAATAAAACAAGGAAGAGTTCCATACGTTTCTCTTTCTGCGATTTCCCCCTCGTCCTGCGGCAGAAAGTTGTGCGCCTGTCTGGGTCGGGACAACCAATGTCGGTGCCATGACTCAGTCAGTTGTAATCTGTGCTCGTCCGTAAGTCTCGGGCTAAACCATAAACAATAGCTTCCGTTTAAGTGGAGCTCAATGAGAATGAATTAGGCGGTGGCAGCGGTATTAGTTGCTTTGGTGGTGATGGTGGTGGTGGAAGCTGCGGTGGCGCTGTTGGTGGAGGAGAAGGAGGTGTAATGCCACGGCTTATGGAAAACCACAATTCAGGTGCGTGCTTTGCCAGATTTAAGAGAATTATGTACCATTCTTGACTTTGTCTTCACACACTTTCTTATCTTCCTCTTCTCGTATTTTTTCTTCTTTTTCTACTTATTTTCCTTCTCTTCCTTTTTGATTTATCCTTCTCCTCTTCCTCTTATCCCTATCATCATTTCTTCTTCTTCTTCTTCTTCTTTTTCTTCTTCTTCTTTATCCTTGTCTTCCCTCCTTCTCCTTCATCTTTTATCCTTGCTCATCTCCTTATTTTCCTTACTCTCCACCTCCTTCTGTTTCTCCTTATCCCCCTCTTCTTAATATTCTTATCCTCATACTTCCCCTCTTCCTTCTTTTTTCCTTTTTCTATCTCTGCCTCCTCTTCTTTCTTCCTCTTTTTTCTTCTCCCACCTCCTCTTTTCTTCTTCTTCTTCTTCTTCTTCTTCTTCTCTTATTCCTTTTCTTATTCTTCTATTTTTTCTTTTTACTTAATTACTTTAATTATTTAAAAACAATATCAACTAAAAAATAAACACGACAAAAAATAAAAAAAATATAGAACAAAACAATTACAGCAATTTAGACAATAAAAATCTTTGGTTATCTTTGATAAAATACTGAACGTCTGTAATACGTCTGTGAAACTTGAACTACTTAAGAAATGTTTCCTTTATTTATTAGACTTTATCTTAAAAGACTTACAAAAAAAGCAAAACACAAAACAATGGTTTCTAAAAATAAAGAACAACATGTTGCCTTCATTACATTCCGCCTTAAAAACATTTTCCATATTTCAATGTTTCATGATGTTATCTCATCGTTGGGTTTAGGGATCCAACAAATGAAACATCCCAGGAGAGCTCATACATTTGCACAACTATGTTTTAGTCAATAAATATATCGAATGTCGGGTTCTTTCGCACAAAGCATGATTTATAATGTTGTTTATTGTGTGTGATACGGGGTTTCGAGTTTTTTAAGATAAGACATCCAAGTCTCTCTCTCTCTCTCTCTCTCTCTCTCTCTCTCTCTCTCTCACACACACACACACACACACACACACACACAAACCTAAAATTTTATCGTTTATCAAACGTTTATTTTAGTCCCAGGAGGTTTTTAAGAAAATAATTTTGTACTTTTCTCCAACTCTCCTGAGAATTAGCCCAATTTAACACAGGATCCATCAAACTACCTCCCGCAGGCCGAATCAAGACACCGACCTCAGTTCAGCAGGTTCGCCGACGATACTTGATACGTGATAAAACATATGGAATACGAGATGTCCTTTAAATTTTATGACTGTTATTTGTTGATGTTCTTTAAAGGCTTACGTTTGTTTCACGAAGATTATTTCGGCTGATCAGTTGCTTCGGATCTGTTCACCTTACGTCTTTGACAATGACGTCTTCTTTAATAACTCTTGTAGCCTTGTTGACCGATAATAACCAAGAAAAACACAATGATTTAATTAACAAAAAGTATATTAGCACAAGTATCTTACAGAAGTGCACTTCATTATTCTGAGGCTATAACTGTCACGAATTGCTACCGGTATTTACTTTCGTCTCACTGCAAGTCGAAAAGTGGAGGAAAGTCAACCTAGTACTCAAAGAAGTTCACTCTAGCCTCTTAAAATTTCCTAGGCAGCCCCTTCAGTATTCCCCGGCCAGGGCGACTCAGACAGTAAGCAATAAACTTACTTCAACCGAAAGACAGGAACAAGGTCTTGGAGAGTAGGAAAAAAGACACCAAAATGGCTCAATTTGTAAGCAAATGAATGGAAAGGATCGCTACCGGTATTTACTTCCGTTCCACCGCAGGAAGATGTGATACCTCATTTCACCAAAAAACAAAACAAAAAAACAAACCCCAAATCAACAAAAATAGAAAAGCCACTGAAATGGTCCAGTTTTTTCCAAGTTGTCGATGTCAGGAGCATAACTAGCAAGCGAT
Source organism: Euprymna scolopes (assembly GCF_053919585.1). Classification (NCBI taxonomy): domain Eukaryota; kingdom Metazoa; phylum Mollusca; class Cephalopoda; order Sepiida; family Sepiolidae; genus Euprymna; species Euprymna scolopes. The sequence continues at coordinate 193,943,697 of NC_136482.1, forward strand.
CAGAAGCGTAACTCAACACCAAATGAATAGAAAAGATCGCTGCACTCTATTTACCTTTCTCCCACTACGAAAGGATGTGACACAAGGTCGAATAAATGGATCAGCTCCCATAAAGGATAGGATCTCTTGTCTTGAGTAGCCACATCGGCATTCCTCAGTGAGGGCGCCGCAGACAACAAGCGATATACTTGCTCCCCCAGAAAGCCAGAAACAAAAGACTAGGAGGATGAACCTCATAGGGATATCTATGAAAATTTGCCTTTGTTCGACAGCTTAAAGACCACCGAAATGGCCCAGTTTCTGTCGGATTGATTGTCGCGGTCGGAAGCTCGACTGGAATGCGATTACAAGCGCAATCTCGCTCCAAATAAATGGAGAGGATCGCAATCCAATAACTTCTTAGATGGAGCAATACTTATAATCTCTGGGCCCATTATTCCTGAACTAAATATATCAGCTAACCCCATGACAATAATAAAAAGAATAATAAATCTGTGTGTAATCCTTTTTAATCTGTGAATACACACCATGATTATCATGAAACGTTAAAGTTTCATCTTTTCGCCAAAACTTTCGTTCTTGTCTGCAAGTATTTGTAACGCTATTATTACTTGTAAAACGCATCAAACGTTGTATTTAGAGACTAACAAAGTAAAAACAAACTTTGACACAAATTTTTTGGACGAAAGAAAAAGTTCTTTATTCCGTTTTCATATGCAAGTCGCCGACACCTATTTAAAACTCAACACAATATTCTCTCTTTCTTTTTCTTTTCTGGTCGGATAGCAGACCTTTGTTCTTTTAGCTCCAACCAGTTGTTGTATTACAGTAATTCTCTCTATGACCCACAGATTCGCTTATGAAGGAGGCTTATGTGTCTGTCAAGTGTACCTTTCAAATCGCCACGGCGTCGTTTCCTTTTTCTTATGTTTTTTTTATCCTTCGATCTTGATGTATATATATTCTATTCATTCCGTGACGTCACGCCCACTCCTACAGTTTAATGCTGACGCAATATTAACTGTGCACGTGAGTGGTCAGTATGCATACGTGTTCTGGTTTGGTCATTTAAATAGCGGAACCAGCGACTACATTACATATTGAACAAAATTATCCTGCAGTTCACGCTTGTAATTATTTCAATTAGGCTTACCATGAAAATAAATGTTTAATATCAGCAAACCATATATTATTTAATTAGAATTCATTATTGAGATGAGTATTAGTTATTAATTTCTTGTTGAACCATCTTCATAAATAATTTATTAATGAATAATACTCATTTCAATAATGGATTCCAGTAAAATAATATATATACAATTCGACCATGGAAGATTAGATAATAAACATGAATTTATAAGACCAAAAAATTCAACCTTGATCACCCTTCGGAGCCCGTGGCGCAGTTGATAGAGCCGTTGAATCTCTACACTTCCAGGTGAGAATTGTCTGGAGATAGCGGTTTCAATCCTACCCAAAGCTGACCAGAGGCTTACTTGGCCAAAATCGTGGTGAGACGACAAAAACTACGGAAGGCAGTAATTGCTGTGGATGCAGTTAAGAGATTACGAGTTCCTATCCCGTCGCGATTACGACCTGACGAAGGCCAGAGAAATAGTTGGCCGAAATGTCGTGAAACAGAAACGTCGTTAATCAGCTAACCAGTTGAAACAATTCTTAATGTCTTATTCTAGCCTTTTCCATTTGCTTGCTGTTTTTGAATTTTTTCATTATCGTTTTGTTTTTTCAATTTAAAAAGAATCCAATGATCCTTTTTTTATATAAAAATATATTGGAAATTTAATGATTTAAAATATTTCAATCGTTTTCTTAATTAAAAAGATTTTAAATCAATTTAACAAATAATCATTTTTTACAAAATTTATTTATTTATTTATTTTTATTCAATTTTCACCCCAAACAAGGCACAGTGCCACTTTGAAGCAGGGGGCTACTATCAGGGACTTAATTAGCAGGGTCATTATGAAGGGAGATGAGTAGAAAGATGTTTGTTCACATTACACTTGAACTTCTGCATATCAGTACAGTTGGGAAAGCAGAATCCCCGAAGGGAGTTCCAAAGACCCGCAGTTCTGGGGAAGAAAGTATTGGAGTAAAAGGCTTTCTTGCACCTAGGGATCTCTACTGTAAAGGGATGAGACTAAGTAGCTTGTCGGGTTTGTCGGGGGTAGTTACGTCGGGGAGGTACAAGTGTTTGCAGTTCGTCAGAGCATTAACCATTAAAGTATTTGCAGAGTTCAGAGTTCGATAGAAAGATTCCCGAGTTCGACCAGATTCATCTTAAGAAGCTCGAAAGTTACGCCAACCGAAACTCTGTGAGAATACCACTTAAGTTGTCTGAATAATCAAAATATTACGACTTATTATTTTTTGTTAAATTACATTTTCACCCAAAACAAGGCACATTACCACTTTGATGTAGGAGGCTACTATCAGGGACTTAGCTACAGGGGTACTATGTGGGGAGTTGGGCAGTAAAATGTCGGTTCACGTTACACTTGAACTTCTGCATGTCAGTACAGTTGAGGAAGCAGGAACTCGGAAGGGAATTCCAAAGTCTAGCAGTTCTGGGGAAGAAACTACTGGAGTAGAAGGCTCTCTTACATGTAGGGATCTCTACTGTGAAGGGGTGGGACTTTACTGCTTGTCGGGTTTGTCGGGAGTATTTACATAGAGGAGGGACAAGTGCTTGCAGTTCTTCGGAACATTCACCGTTAAAGTACTTGTAGAACAGACAGATGGATGCAACATCTCGTCGATGGGACAGAGGCTGAAGCCTAGATGACAGTTCAGGACCTATCAGGTTGGCGACTCTCTTTTGAACCCTGTCCAGGAGCGAGAGACAAGCAGCAGATGCACCAGCCCAGATGTGACAACAGTACTCCATACATGGGCGAATGGTGGCCTTATAGAGGTACAGGATACTGTCAGGCGTAAGTAGTTTTCTAGCACGGTAGAGGGAGCCAACCTTCCTTGCAGCAGCCTTGGCAATGCTCTCAATGTATCTATTCCAGTTCATATTCCCTGTAAACGTTAGGCCGAGGAGTTTAAAAGAAGTACTTTCAGGCAATGTGTTCTTGGCCATTTCTATTGGTGGTAGAGAAGGTTTCTTGTAGTTATTGAAGGAAACAAGCTTAATCCTAGCAGCATTGAAGGTGACCATCCATTTCTGTCCCCATTCCACTACAGATTGGAGGTCATCCTCTAGTGTTTCTGCCATTTCCTTGGATATGTGTTCATTTGTTTTCCCCTCATATCTGTTATAGAGAGTGGTGTCATCGGCAAATATACCTATCTCCGAAACAATTTTATCAGGGAGGTCATTTATGAATATCAGGAATAATAGAGGTCCAAGGATAGACCCTTGAGGTACTCCCGCATTTATGTCATATTGTTTAGATGTACGACCGTCGAGGACAACTTGGATTTTTCTCTTACTTAAGAAGGATTTAATTACATTATGAATTCTTCCAGTGATTCCATATGATCTAATTTTCCTTAGAAGACCATCATGCCATACCCTGTCAAAAGCCTTAGATATATCAAGGGCTACTGCTCTACCCTCCCCTGTTTTGTCCAATGAACGGTATATACGTTCAGAAACTACAGTTAAGATATCTGCTGTTTACACTCAATCAGATGTGCCTTACTAGTGTGATTGAGTGTTATTTACAAAATTTGACAATATTTATTGGATGATTTAAAATTTTTCTTCTAATGTTTTAGATGCACTTCATTGTATTTCTTCTTTCAAAAAAATCAATATAATAATCGTTTTTTATAATGAGAAAATTTATAAATAGTAAAAATCTTAAAAAGTGCAACAAAATGCCAATTACATTTTTATTAGTGCATAAGGCACATCTGATTGAGTGTAAATAAAATATTTCTTTTTAATTCTAGCATCTTCATTTTTTTAGTTTCATATTAATAGTTTTCGGTAAAATAATTTTCCAGTTAAACATTTTGTTGAACATTTTTCTGTTGAGGCAGACATCTTTTTCAAGAAAATTCTAGTCTTTTCCACTTGTTCTTTTTTTTTTCGCATTTTTTCTTCTTCGTTCTTTATTTTCTCAACACTTATCGAATTTTAGCTTTAACTTAGGTTGGCTTTAGAGGTGTTTCTGTATTATTATAATTCTGTTCACGTTCCGATCCACTATTCCATATGTTAAACATCCATCAACGCGCGCGTGTATATGTATATGTGTGCGTGTGTTTACAACTGTTAGTTGATCAAGACGAAGTATTATCATTACTTTTAGTCTGTTTAGATGTTTATCCACTATTCCATATGCTAAACATTCCATCAACACGAGTATCTGTCTGCGCGTTTACGCGCGGGTGTGCGTTTGTTAGTCTACCAAGACGAAGCAGATGCTTGTATTGTATAATCTTCGTTTTGTCTATCTGACTTTTGTTTAACCAATCATTAACTTCAGGTGTGTATTTTAAGACGTGGATCCAATTTCCTGACCGAAATCTATTTGGATAACTGCCTTTCGTTTACTTAATTAAATCCTGAAGCGCATCAGTCGAGCCGTCGCATAATTTATTTATAAGCAGCCGTAAAGATATTCGAAAGTGTTAGGGGGGTTTACACAGTTATTGGAATGTTATACTTATTTTATAAAAGCCTGAAATATCGCGACCCTGACATCGAAAGATTCGACAAGCAGTTAGACAGAAACTGGGACATTTTTTTTTTTTTTACATGGGAGTCACTGAAAGCCACTCGAGCATAAGGTTTAATGAATGTAAGGTGATAGTGGAGTAATCGTTAATGGTGTAAATTGGGTAGAATTTGATTATTTACGGGGGACGGATCAACACGAATTTGTTTACATTGGATTTGATTCATATTTCACATCAAAATCTAAAGAATTTTACAAGCGACGCATTTAATAGAGTTTTGACAGATGGAATCAAGTTATAGAGAGCAAAGGTTGTTATTATTATGAATAAAGATTTTCAAAACACAATTTTTCATTTTCAAGATGAAATTTTAAATCGGTGGCCTTTTTGCTATCGGACTGACACAGATGTTCTTGGTAACACTAGGATATCCACACTCTCAAGGCTTGTATCCCGGCTGTTGGGAGAAGCAAGTTTACCGCTTATTGTCTCAGGTGCCCTCACCGAGGATTGTCAACCGGGCTACTCAGACTTATTTTTTCAGAGCCAGAATGCCCTCCTCCCTTTTTTTTTTTTTTTTTTTTTACACAGTGATCACCTCTTATCAAGGCCCGGAAGCCACTCAGGGATAAGGGTTATTGCAAGTACATTACGTTAGTGTGGAGATTTGATGAAGTGTTTACTTAAGGGGGCGGTTCATTAGGAATTTGTTAACATTGGACTTGAAGACATCCAAGTTGTAGTCCGGTGGGAAGCAGACAGACGGAACAGAGTTCCACAGGCGTGCAGTTCTAAAAAAGAAGCTTTGTTCATGGAATCCGCGTTTTGATTTAGGCACAGATATAGAGTGGGGGAAATTTTTCACAGTGGATTCAGCTAGACGGGTGTTTTTTGTGAAAGATTGGCGAGGGGGGACCAGAGATTGGAGTTCAGACGAGTACCTGCCATGGAAATAACGATAAAACAAGGATAGGCTCGCAACGTCTCTTCTGTGGGAGAGAGGTTGCAGGGTAGAGAAAAGGGCATCCCCCACTAAGCCACGAAGTCTATTTTGTCCCATTTTCCCACCTTCCGTCTTTGTGTCACATTCCATCGCGGTGAGAGAAATGGAAATACTGAAATTATCGCAACCCAAAACAGGACTACAGACTATCTAATATAACCCAACAATTAGTAAATACAAGCAACCTTTCTTTGTAGTCACTTTCTTGTACAATATACTCTTTCTTCCTAAACTTGTTGTTGGAGTCTTTTTAGGACCTTTTCTAGGGTCACAACAGAAATGGACTTTAAAGTGCCAATTCTACCGTCTTGTATCAGAAACTTTCTTCAAAGCAAACCCTTGTGTTCTACTTAATTTAGTCGTACATATACATCTACGACTAAATTAAGGCACGACTAATTGCTGCTCTTCATGATGAATTGCTATCGCATATTCTATAAAGAAATCTACATAACGTAAAAATATGAAAATCAAACCAACAAAAAAATTGATAATCAAATATTTTGTTCGTTTGCTTATTTTAAAAAATACAATTTGAAAAAAAAATGAAAAAAAATTTAAACACACGTTGACTAAACTTGACTATAATCAAAAGTATAATTGCCTCGGTCTTTAAGGATTTCATAAATATATATATAAATACTTGTGTTTTTCTTTTCTTTTCATTATTGCGTTAAAAACTAAAATTTCCAAGAAATAATCAGTTGTCTCAGCATTATTGTAATTTTTTCAGACTTATAAGACAATATTTAAAAAATCGAGTGTTTTTTTTTTTTTAATAAATATCGTTTTAGATATTGATCTACAATATTTTCTGTTGACAGACCAAGTTATTTCTTCTTCTTCTTCTTCTTCTTCTTCTTCTTCATCGTCATCATTAGCAGCAGCAACAGCAGCAACAATAGTCGTATATCAATTTAGTAAAACATATTTAGTAAAACCACAAACAGTTAGATGGTTGACTTAAAATACCATTACACTCAAAATGCATACTGTGATACTTGGATTAATTTCCAGAATTTCGAATGTAAAGAAGTGATCCAAGTTTTTTTTTTTTTTTTTAATGTAAAAGATGTTCCAGAAGTAATGCCTCATATTTTTTATTCCACCCAAATATATCAAAAAGATTTCAAATTGCATTGTTATGTTGACTGCACTTATGCATTAATGAACTAAATGGTTTACTTCTCTATTGCAGATATTGACAGTGGTAGTATTCTAAGAAAGCTACGCCTATCATGGGCATGCGTCAAAGACAGAGATGCTTCATTGAATTCCTCGCAAAAGTATATTGAAAATTGTGCTGACTATGATGGAATATAAATTCTGGAGCAGAAAAGGTCGTTCGTTTTAATGGTACGCAGCATCTCTGCTTTTGCTGCTCGTCCATGACAGTGGTTGCTTTCTTAGAATTTCACATTATCAATATCTGTAACAGAGAGATGAAACTTTCAGCCCATGAATACATACTCCCCTCTGGGCCAATCACCCGGTATAAAAAATAGGAGTCGTTCCAAAAAGAAATACGGACGTTGTATACGCTCAAATTCGACATATGCAAATTAAGACACGGTCGCATTTGAGCATATGTCGTCTTTTCGTGTCCCATCGGTTGGGTTTCGAGTTTTGAACGTCGCACACGCCACACTTGGCCGCTTGTTTCCGCGACTGTTGTCACAGTCATCCTAAACTTGTTTGGGTGAACCCCTTTGATTGGCTAAGAGAAACCTAAAATTATGAGAAGGATTAACAAAGAATCTGATTGGTTACTCAGCTAAACTAAACACCGTATACATATTTATAAAACAGCAACACGAATTCCATGCATTTTAGCCTGGCAATTCCCTACGAAGATGAAAAGTGGAAGACTCTGCGTAGCTTAATTGCCATAAATATATTTTTATAAGTTACTATTTCAACTAATCTATATATCTATAAAAGTGTGTGTGTGTGTGTGTCTGTGTGTGTCTGTGTACATTTCCCTACGCAATAACTCTCTCAATTTTTAGTTTACAGACTCGAAATTTGATATACAGGGTACTGAGATTTGGAAAAATCTATGTGATCGGTTTTCGGTCAGAAATTTCGCTGTTAAGGGGTCAAAGTTCAACAATTTGACCTTTGAGAACTCTACCAAACTCATCCGACAATTTTGGGTCTAAACACTTGACATTTTAGATATAGGTTCCTTGGACATGGATCTAACTTAACGTGATTTGAGCCTAAAACAATAAATGTTAAGGGGTCATAATAGGGGTCAAATGTTAAAAAATTAACCATTTTTTTTTTTTTTTTTTTTACACAGTGATCACCACTTATCAAGGCCCGGAAGCCACTCAGGGATAAGGGTTATTGCAAGTACATCACGTTAGTGAGGAGATTTTATGAAGTGTTTAATTAGGGGGGTGGTTCATTAGGAATTTGTTAACATTAGACTTGAAGACATCCAAGTTGTAGTCCGGAGGGAAGCAGGCAGACGGAACAGAGTTCCACAGGCGTGCAGTTCTAAGAAAGAAGCTTTGCTCATGAAATCCGCGTTTTGATTTAGGCACAGATATAGAGTGGGGGAAATTTTTCACAGTGGATTCAGCTAGACGGGTGTTTTTCGTGAATGTTTGGCGAGGGGGGACCAGGGATTGGAGTTCAGACGAGCATCTGCCATGAAAATAACGATAAAACAAGGACAGGCTCGCAACGTCTCTTCTGTGGGAGAGAGGTTGCAGGGTAGAGAAAAGGGCATCCCCCACTAAACCACGAAGTCTATTTTGTACTCTGTCAAGGCATGATAGGCTGTTTTTGGCAGCTCCTGCCCAGATATGGCAACAGTATTCCATCCTTGGCCGTACTTGGCTTTTATATAGATAGAGAATTGCATCAGTAGTGAGATATCTTCTGGAGCGGTAGAAGGATCCCACCATCTTTCCTGCGACCTTGGCAACAGACTTGATGTACGTGTTCCATTTCAGATCAGGAGTAAAGGTCAAACCCAAAAGCTTGTCAAAACACGGGGCCTCACCCAGACGAGAGCCATCCATCACAATTGATGCCAGCTGGGGATCAGAGCGTTGATGATGTAAGGATAGGAGTTTGGTTTTAGATGCATTAAAGGTAACTAGCCACATCTTCCCCCACTGAACCACGCGCTCGAGATCAGAGGAGAGAGAATCCGAGAGAACTTCGTCATTTACAGCCTTTGATGTGTTGCCGTAGATGGTCGTGTCATCAGCATAGATGTCAACGAATGATTTAAGTATGTGTTTAGGGAGGTCATTGATGTAGATCAGGAAGAGAGTTGGGCCGAGGATTGACCCCTGAGGGACTCCAGCATTTATATTGCAGGCCTCCGATTTTTGTCCATCTACCACTACTCATTATGAGCCTATCGGAGAGAAATGATTTAATGATTGAGAAAACATTTCCAGTTATACCGTAGCTGGAAATCTTGTGAAGTAGACCCTTATGCCATACTTTGTCAAAGGCCTTTGATATGTCAAGAGCAATTGCCCTAGAAAGGAAGCCTTTGTCAAGAGATTCACTAATCCTGTGGGATATAACCGTCAGCACATCTGCGGTAGATCTTGCAGAGCGGAAACCATATTGTGTGTCACTAAGAAGGTTGTTTCTGCTGAGGTGGTTGACTATTTCTCTATTTAATATTGATTCTAGTAACTTACTCATAACACAGAGAAGACTTATTGGTCTGTATTGAGAGGGAGATGACTTATCACCTGAATTCTTAAATACAGGGCAAACTGATGAGGTCTTCCAGGGGGTCGGAAAGCACTTCTCCTTAAGGCAGCGCTTAAATAGTTTCGTAAGTATGGGAGCAAGTTCTGGTTGAAGCTTTTTTAACACTATAATTGGGATGCCATCAGGGCCAGTTGCTTTACTGGAATCTAGGTTTTTTATTAGCTTGGCGACCTCATGCACGGATATTTGTATATTACCTAGCTTGTTCTGTGTTATAGGAGGAAATATGGGGAGTTGATGGCCTTCGTCGCATAGGGTAGAATTAGCTCCAAAGTTCTTTGCAAATAGTTTGGCCTTGTCTGACGCTGACGAGATAACCTCTGGTCCATTGATAATGGTTGGGATAGAACGCACACTTCTGTTCAGGATCCTATTTGTTATTTGCCAAAACTGGTGGGAACCAAGCCGTTGATCAGCTACCTTGGATTTAACAGACTGGGCATATAGCTCTCTTGCATTTTTTATTACTCTTTTACAGTGGTTGCTGGCAGTCCTGAAAGCAGCTTTAGTCTCAGTGCATCTATTACGTTGGTAGTTATGGAAAAAGTGATTTCTGTGCGCGATAGCAGCAGCACATTCTGGGGAGAACCATGGCTGGCTGTTAGGTTTTTGTTGGAATTTTTTTGATGGTATGAATTGGTCTATGCCTACAATTAACCATTCGGTCAGATCTGATACTATAGAGGACACTTCCTTTTTAAACATGGAGTGCAGAGGTAAATCAGATATGAATGTACGGAAGCTATCCCAGTCAGCCATAGAGTATCGGTATACAGTACGGTGGAGGGGTACGTCTGATGGCTTCTTACATTTTGTTTTTATCTTAACTGATACGACGGAGTGGTCGGAGGATCCTAAAGGAGAATGAACGGTACATGAACATAGCTCAGGGGAAGTTGAAAGAAAAAGGTCTAAGAGGCTTGCATATTGATTGGGTGTATCGGGCACACGGGTGGGTTCGCGAACAATCTGAGTGAGGTCATAAGCAATGGCAAAATCATGACAAAACCTCCCCTCATCATCTGTCTTATTTGAATGGGTCAGCCATTCCACGTTATGGACGTTGAAGTCACCACAGATGTGGATGTTAGCCGAGGGATGTGAAGACAGTATGTGGTCTATTTTCTCAGATATGCTCTTAAAGATAGTAACTCCGCTGTTGTGGGGCCTATAGAGGGCAAATATAAATGCAGTGGTGTTAGCAAGTGCAACCCTGAAGCACATATAGGGTAAATTAGGATATTCTCTAGAGATATCCCTGCCACATGGGAAGCCATCCTTAATGTAGGCACATATTCCATGCCCATGGCGATCTTGGGAGTCAGATTTAGCTGTTAAATTGGAGTATCCATGCATTATGAACTCATCTAGGGAAGTGGTCGGCCCTATTCCAGTTTCACATAGAAATAATATGTCCGGTTTCGTCTCCTGTAATTGGGTTTCAACCTCTGGAAGGTTGGAACGTAGACCCCTGATATTGGAGAAGGAGACCTGGTAGTAGGGGTCTACGCTGGAAGATGGGGTTCTAGGTTTAATCGAGTTTTTATTCTGGAGATATTTCATGTTGAGGTTTGGGGATTTGTGGAATAGGTCGGCATACTTGGTTAGAGCAGTACAGAGAGGGAAAGTAAGAGAGAAAAAGACAGGAAGATTTTTTTTTTATTTGTAGCACACGAAAAGGTAAAGCCGTAACAATTACCCACTAGTATGGCATCGAGAGGCCCCACCAGAGACTACTGCATGGTCCAGATCCACTCACCAAATGGCAATACAGCAGTCCCAGTACTTTGCGCCTGCTGATAGGACAGCCTCCTTAGTGGTTAATCCAAGGTTCGGGTCCCTGACTATCAGGCGGATAACGTCAGCCCAGACAAAACGTTTACCTCCAGCACCCTTACTAGTGACATGGCAACAAGGACAGACAAAGACAGAAAAATATCCGACATCTCAGACTACTGGTCACCAAGTAATACCGACCTTTAAGCAGCTTTTTCTTCACCCTTTGTCAGAAACATCACTCATTGAATGAGGACTGAATGACAAAATAGGAGAAGCGAGAGTTACTGGAGCTGCCGATAACACATCCACTGTATTATCTACTCTCCATTGAAAAAAAAAAAAAAAAAAAAAAAAGGGGGGGGGGGAGAAAGGGGAATGGGTACAAGTGACTTATATCTAAGTAGTAAGTCCGGTGCGAACTTAATAATTCATGGCATTTTAGTGATAATCTCCCCTCCCATATTAATGGGTTGAAGTTTGTCGTAATCTATCTAGTTTGAATCATAAAAGTTTCATCTTATAATTAATTAGAATCCAATAATTAACTATTATCAATTTGTAAAGACTGCTTAATATTAATTTACATTAGAGTTTAAATAATTTTTCAAGGTTTTAATTTAGGAGGTCCGTTTTCATGAGTGACTTTCTTTGCGCTGTATTATATTTCGAATGTACTTGAACATAAGGCTAACTATATAAGGTAGGATTCGAAAACTAGAAGAAAATATTTTCAATACAGGCAAGCTTGCAGTAATAGTATATATTAAGTATACTACTTAAATAGTCCTAAGTTTATCTACTCTAGAGAATAATTTCCGGCATTTTTTTTTTTTTTTTTTTTTTTTTTTTATCGTTAGTTGCCGGCATTTTGTTTGTTTTAAAACGTTCAGCTTTGTAGCAGGAGGGCTGGACGGATAATACGGAATACAGACAAAAAGACAGGAGAAATACAGACAAAATACATAAAACACGAAAAGCAAATTTAAAACTATGTAACAAAACATTTAGGATTAGTTTAGAAAAAAAAAAAATAAAATAAATAAAAATACTTAACGTTTTTGCACTAGAGATTCCGCCAGCGGTTTTTTTATCAACTGTTAGCTAGCATATGGCTTACTAGATGGACAGGAGATTTCTATTTCCGGTTGACTTGATCGAGTGCCTATCTACAGAATAAAAGTCGTAACGTTTCTATGTGTAAACAATATCTAATTTACATTTTTTTTTTGTTAAAAAAAAAAAATTCTAGCTTTTTTTTTTTTATAAAGTCCTAAGTTTATCTACTCTAGAGAATAATTTCCGGCATTTTTTTTTTTTTTTTTTTTTTTTTTATCGTTAGTTGCCGGCATTTTTGTTTTTTGTGCTCAGCATACACCTCCAAACACCCGGGTAACGCCGGGCACCCATGCTAATACATATTTGAGTGTGTGTGTGTGTGTGTGTGTGTCTGTGTGCGCAGAGTGTATATGTATTATTACAGCATCAATATGCTATTAAATATTAAATATTACGAGGAATAATTTGCTCGGTTTACCAATTCGCAATAAAAACTAAACAAAATAAAATAAATAATATAATAAATAAATAATAATGATAATGTCATTCATCAAATTCCGTCTGTGTTTGTTTACAATATCACGTCAGCTGATATTTGGGTTTGACGATGAATACCCTGGGAAAGTCACTTCTGATTAATGTGAATTTTAAAAAATGAAAGCGAAAAAATGACTTGCAGGGATTTAAAATGGTACCTTTTCTTTTATCGTAAATTGAACACATTAATACGAAAAAGGAATAAATAAATAAAATAAATCAATTCCTCCAGCATATTAAAATTTCGGTATTTATTACAGATCTGTTTCATTATTTAGAAACAAATGGTTATGGTTTTCAGAAAAAATTTAACATGCTGGAGGGACTGTTTTGCATGAAAAATAAAGATTTATATCTTGGAATGCAATTATACTGTCATTCTCTTATATATGCTCTGTTATTATATTTAACGTACATTGAGCTTTTAAAGAAAAAAATTGGTATACACAAAAAGTGAAATATAATTGAAAAGCATAGTTTACCGACACACACACACACACACACACACACACACACACACACACATATATATATATATATATATATATATATATATATATATACATATATATATTGGATACAGTCCTTGCTAATCAAGCCAGAGATGACTTGTGTCGCCGGGTCCGAATCTATCGACTGGTGTTAATAGTGACACCCTGCATTGAAGACTCCCAAAAGGATGAAAAACTAGTGTCTTTAGATATTTAATTATTATAGTAAATAATAATGTCTGCTCCATTAAGAAATTCGTTTCTTATCGTTGAGCACTTTCAGTTGAATTAAGTCGGTCAATTTAGCTCTAATGCATAGATCATCGTATAATAATTAAATCATGCTAAAAAATAAATATTTAAAAAATAAAATGTGTAAATTTCAACAGTAGTTCACGCGGTTAACGGTAGCCGAATTGGATACAGTCCTTGCTAATCAAGTCAGTGATGACTTGTTTCGCCGGGTTCGAATCTATCGACGTGTTTATCGCGACACCTTGCACTGATGATTCCCGAAAGGATGAAACACTAGTGTCCGTAGGTATTTAATTATTATAGCAAATAATTATATATCTTACACACACACACACACACACACACACACACACACACACACACACACACACACACACACACGCACACACACACACACACACACACGCACACACACACACACACACACACACACACACACACACACACACACACACACACACACACACACACACACACACACACACATATATATAAAGATATTTACGCAAAGTGTTCTAATTTAAGTACATATATTAAGGTGGACAGTATTTCCCCACGCCTACACATAAATACCCGTCTGTGTTGACATTTAATTTTTGTAAAGTGCAACCTCGAGAAACGTACGATTTTAAACCTTCTCCATTTTTCTTCTTTTCTTTTTGTTTTTGTCAAAACATCTAAAAGAAATCGCCAAATCACACATAGTGTAAAGAATAACAATTGTGCCGCTTATATATCAACACGACGTATGACTTCTTTACATGTCGACTTTGAAATGTAACATTCAAATCCAACAACAGTGACATTTTTTACGAAAAAAATCATTTTAACCTAAAAAAATAAAAAAAAATAACAAAAACAAAAACGCACAATATACAGGTGTAAATGATTAATGAGCAATTTGAGATTTCAAACTTCCAACTTTGATAAAGAAGGTTAGTCGTTTTTATTTTTCGGAACATCAACAATTTTCAGGCTATTTAATGCCGAATCCAGTGATTTTGAAGAACAATTTTTTAATAGAATATATTTTTTTCATGTCTGTTTCTATTTAACCCATAGTTGGGACCCTAACAGGTACTATCAGTCCAGGTCAGAGTGGACCTGGGAGCAATGCCAGTTAAAGGGTAGCTCCACACTCCCCAAAGCCCGCAAGCTGGGGCCTCACCATTGGATAAAGGTTAAGGCCATATCCAGAACCTGATAAAGAAGGAACACTAAACTATTTATGCATTTTTATTTTACTGTTTTATTAAATACCAGAAATACCAATCATTTTTATTTTACTGTTTTATTAAATACAAGCAACACCAAGCATTTTTATTTAACTGTTTTATTAAATACAAGCAATACCAAGCATTTTTATTTTACTGTTTTATTAAATACAAGCAATACCAAGCATTTTTATTTAACTGTTTTATTAAATACAAGCAATACCAAGCATTTTTATTTAACTGTTTTATTGAATACAAGCAATACCAAGCATTTTTATTTAACTGTTTTATTAAATACAAGCAATACCAAGCATTTTTATTTAACTGTTTTATTAAATACAAGCAATACCAAGCATTTTTATTTAACTGTTTTATTAAATACAAGCAATACCAAGAAATTTTTATTTTACTGTTTTATTAAATACAAGCAATACCAAGCATTTTTATTTTACTGTTTTATTAAATACAAGCAATACCAAGCATTTTTATTTAACTGTTTTATTAAATACAAGCAATACCAAGCATTTTTATTTTACTGTTTTATTAAATACAAGCAATACCAAGCATTTTTATTTAACTGTTTTATTAAATACAAGCAATACCAAGCATTTTTATTTAACTGTTTTATTGAATACAAGCAATACCAAGCATTTTTATTTAACTGTTTTATTAAATACAAGCAATACCAAGCATTTTTATTTAACTGTTTTATTAAATACAAGCAATACCAAGCATTTTTATTTAACTGTTTTATTAAATACTAGCAATACCAAGCATTTTTATTTAACTGTTTTATTAAATACAAGCAATACCAAGCATTTTTATTTTACTGTTTTATTAAATACAAGCAATACCAAGCATTTTTATTTTACTGTTTTATTAAATACAAGCAATACCAAGCATTTTTATTTAACTGTTTTATTAAATACAAGCAATACCAAGCATTTTTATTTAACTGTTTTATTAAATACAAGCAATACCAAGCATTTTTATTTAACTGTTTTATTAAATACAAGCAATACCAAGCATTTTTATTTAACTGTTTTATTGAATACAAGCAATACCAAGCATTTTTATTTAACTGTTTTATTAAATACAAGCAATACCAAGCATTTTTATTTAACTGTTTTATTAAATACAAGCAATACCAAGCATTTTTATTTAACTGTTTTATTAAATACAAGCAATACCAAGCATTTTTATTTAACTGTTTTATTAAATACAAGCAATACCAAGCATTTTTATTTTACTGTTTTATTAAATACAAGCAATACCAAGCATTTTTATTTAACTGTTTTATTAAATACAAGCAATACCAAGCATTTTTATTTTACTGTTTTATTAAATACAAGCAATACCAAGTATTTTTATTTAACTGTTTTATTAAATACAAGCAATACCAAGCATTTTTATTTAACTGTTTTATAGATGTACCACAGGTATGGTGTACATTTCTTACGTAACCGTACCAGCGGTACAGTCTCCTTCTATAATAGAATTTAATATTGTCTTTCATTGTCCACTGTACCGCTGGTACGGTTACGTAAGAAATGTACACCATACCATACAAGACGTGAAACTAAATTCACTGTACCTTATCATCGATTCCTAAAACCTGGAACTGATTTAAATAAACTAAGGTACACATCCCCATTGAACAAATTAGATCAGGCAGCAAAAACACACGACCTAAACTACGAAAATCCAAAAATTAGTACAGCAGAAGCCGATGAACAATTTCACAAAGACAGCGAAGGAACAGGAATACTCGGAACACTTAGCAGAACAGCATTCAGACTTAAGCACAGTCTTGGACTCGACGATCATTTCAGAAAGCTTACCCCCGTGGATAACACTAGCACTGATACTGAGTTACTTAATACACAAATTATGGGTGACCAGGCGGCAAGCGCGGCAGAGGATGCAGAATCAGGATCTAACGGATGGAAGGGAACAAACGTCGGTGGACACTTACCCCCAGAAAGTGGAAACGAAATCAGAAGCTACGTAATAAAAAGGACCTTCAAAAACATGATAAAAGCAACCAACATGAACAACGTCAATAGCCATTTCACAAAATACGAATCGTCATCGGCGAGCGGTGTACAAAACGTAGGACATTACGCATGGGCACAACCAGAATCAGGAGATTACATTGTGCCGTACTTCCTAAGTACATGGGTAACAAACAATAAATGGGAAGCTATATTGAACACTGCCACGTCATACAGAGTAAAAAGTATCGGAGTAACAATCGATGACATAATATGTGGAGAATGGCTCACAAAAAACAACGAGGAAGTATTCGTACCGAACCCACAACCGTACTTCGATATATTTGTAGATCACGGAAACTACATTGGCTACGGAAACCTGGAAGGAACATCCTCAGTGCCAAGCAACGAATTCAGAGAGATACAGCCGATGGTGGGAACAACAGCAGAACTACCAAAGTACAAATACAACTACGCAGCTCCAATACACCTGATAAACAAACTACCGAACACTACAGCAATAGATGCCCATAATCTTGCAACGGACACAAAAATGATAAACTTCCACGACTGGAGAGAAATGTCACATACAAAACTGCGACAAGGTGACACGTTCACACACATCTGGCACAATCACAGTCTACTAAGGAAACCGATAACAAACGTCATGACACAAGGAAACTACGTCATTCAAGGATCTATGATCTCAACACCCAACATACTACAATCATCAATATCTGGAGGAAATCCAAGCGCCTGGGACGCTGGCCTAGACATTTCAACAGCACCTAAGTACGGAACACTAGCAAGACGAGCTGAAGAAAACTTAGAAGCCTATAAACCAAGGAAAAGACAAAGAACAGAATTACAGGAAGACTTAGCTATGACAGAAATGGCTGACCTGGCGTTCGATCACCAGAGAGGAAGAAAATCTAACTCGTCAGGGAAAAAGGAAAACGACGATAAAACAACATCCATGGTATACCCAAACATCAGGGGCATTCACGGTAGCCAACCGAACACTAATCAACAAGGTATTATACACAAACGAAGATGCCCCGGAAATGATTTTAATTAACGTACCGCCCATTTTAAGGCCGTCAGCCCAAACAGGAATCCTATACTTTGTATTCGAAACGACATATATGCTGGAACTCGAGTGTTGGTACGAATCCTTTGCACACCCACAGAAATTATCAATAAACGATCACATGCGCAGAAATGGCTACAAGTGCTAACTTCAATTATGAGTTGAACTGTATAGTACCGCCCAACAGACATCTCCATGGCCAATCGGCGAAGGGAATGATACATAATCATGGAACACATCTTTCGTCATCAGGGGAAACAACATTAGGATTCCATTATGGTAAATTCATCAACAAATAAGGTATCATATTACGATGGCGTCAGCACATTCTTGAAGACAAATGAAATTTCAAGAAAGTCAGCACATTCCTGAACACGTTGGAACACGCAAAGTCAGCACATTTACAAATAACTATGACGTAATAGAACACTATAAAATGCAGAACATTTCCGACTCAGCACCAGACTTCCACCAGACTGTCAACTTGCTACACGTAACAATGGCCGCACAAACTCAACTCGCAGAAAAAATGCAATGGAACGAGTACATCCTGAACGATGGAAAGGACGGGGGAAAAGTAACACCGTATACTTGGATATGTCGGTGGGAATCCGAAAACGAGTTCAAAATAACAACGACGAAAAAGACCTACACACATTACCTAATACACTAACAATGAATCCGACCAAAAACACGCACAAATACTTAAAGAGCATAACAGACAGCAGACCTTACATATGTATCTACCACAAAGCCGGACCCTCAAAAATGAAGAACTGTTCCGACGTAGACCACTTTCACATGATCAGTTGGCATCACGACCATCCGACTTGTGAGTACGGTTTCGGAGCCTTAAATAAGGCACTAAACGAACGGGGACAAAGACCTTACAACATGACTTGTCCAAAAGTCTACTCTCCGTACGGGCTATGCCAATACTTTGAGGAAGAACCGGAAAAACGACAAGTGATCAGCGTAGGAAACATCTCAACAGACAGACAAAAAAAGCTTCCTACAAAGGCTAACCAGTAAAACCATCGCAGAACAACACAGTGACGAGGAAACAGATTTAAACACGAAGACTATTTACTATCAACTATTATCAATGGACCTGAGGTAATCTCGTCAGCATCAGACAAAGCCAAACTCTTTGTCAAGAACTTTGCAGCTAATTCTACCCTTTGCGACCAAGACCGCCAACCCCCAATATTTCCTCCTGTATCAGAAAACACGCTATGTGATATACGTATATCTGTACGTGATGTTGCGAAGCTAATCAAAAACCTTGATTCGAGTAAAGCAACTGGCCCTGACGGTATTCCAATTATAGTACTCAAAAAACTTCAACCTGAATTAGCGCCCATACTTACAAAACTGTTTAAACGTTGTCTTAAGGAGAATAGTTTCCCATCTCCCTGGAAAATCTCATCAGTATGCCCTGTATTTAAGAATTCAGGTGATCGCTCATCCCCCTCTCAGTACAGGCCAATAAGTCTCCTGTGCGTCATGAGTAAGTTGCTAGAATCTGTGTTAAATATAGAAGTAATCAAACATCGCAACAAAAATAACCTTCTTAGTGACACTCAATATGGTTTCCGTTCTGCTAGATCTACAGCAGATGTCCTTACAGTTATATCGCATAGGATTAGCAAATCTCTCGATGGTGGCAATCTTTCTAGGCAATTGCTCTTGACATATCTAAAGCCTTTGATAGGGTATGGCATAAAGGTTTACTTCATAAGATCGCTAGCTATGGTATAGCTGGAAAAGTCTTCTCAATTATTAAATCATTTCTTTCTGATAGGTTCATAAGAGTAGTAGTTGAGGGGCAAAAATCAGAAGCTCACAGTATTAATGCCGGTGTCCCTCAGGGATCCATCCTGGGCCCAACTCTTTTCCTGATCTACATTAATGATCTTCCAAATCATATCCTTACATCATTTGTAGACATTTATGCTGACGACACTACCATTTATGGTACCACATCTAAGACAGTAAACGACCAAGTTCTCTCCAATTCTCTCTTCTCTGATCTTGAGCACGTAGTACAATGGGGAAAGGAGTGGCTGGTTACTTTTAATGCATCTAAAACCAAGCTTCTCTCTTTACATCATCAACATTCTAATTCACATTTGTCATCAATTGAAATGAATGGCTCTCGTCTTCAGGAGGCCTCAAGTTTTGACAAGCTTCTGGGCTTGACCATTACTCCTGATCTTAAATGGAACACGTATATCAAATCTGTTGCCAAGGCCGCTGGAAAAATGGTGGGATCTTTCTATCGATCCAGTAGATATCTCACTGCTGATGCTATTCTCTACCTATATAAGAGCCAGGTACGTCCAAGGATGGAATACTGTTGCCACATCTGGGCAGGAGCTAGCTTGTCCTGCCTTGATAGAGTTCAAAATAGACTTCGTAGCCTCGTAGGAGATGTCCTTTTCTCCTCCTTGCAACCTCTATCTCACAGAAGAGATGTTGCGAGTTTTTCTCTGATGTATCGTTATTTTCATGGAAAGTGTTCAACTGAGCTTCAATCTATGGTCCCCCCTCGCCAAACTTTCACAAGAAACACTCGTCTAGCTGTAAACACTATCAATAATTTCCCCCACTCTTTATCTGTGCCTAAACCTAAACGTAGATTCCAAAAGCTTCTTTCTTAGAACTGCACGCCTGTGGAATTGTCTTCCGTTTTCCTGCTTTCCGGCTGACTACAATATGGTTGTGTTCAAGTCTAAAGTAAATAAGTTCTTGATGAGCCGTTCCATATAAGTTATCAAATTTACCAAATTTTCATTACTAATGATTACTATATTGACCAATTTCTACTGTACACTCTTTAACCCTTATCCTTGAGTGGCCTCTGGGCCTTGATAATGTGGTGATGCCTTTGTAAAAAAAAAAAAAAAAAGACAGACACACTTAGAGGAAAAAATATGACTTCATCCTGAAAATGATGAAGAAATGCAACAGTACAGACATCGGCGATATCATGTTTTATTGTCAGAAACAGGCAGCAGACCACCACAAGAACACATGGAAAAACATCCACAAAAACACACCCAACCTCCACAACATTATACAAGCAGCAGCTTCGGACATACAAATACACACCAGAATAACTCCCATATGGGAGCAAATAAGACAAAAGAAAAACCTGTTCCAAGAGGACACAACCCGCTACTGGTCAATCCAGAAGTCGTTGGACATTTACGAAGAATGGTGCAACCATCACTCTTTCGACGCGGACAAATTCGCTACAGACTTGTTCGAGGTATGCCACAAGATCCGTGCAAAAATCAACGGATTTCATATCACTGGACCGAGCAACTCCGGCAAGTCATATATACTGCGCAGCATAAAAAACGGACTCATGAACTGCGGAAGAATGCGATGTCAAGCATCGGACAACTTTACGTTCGGTAGCTGCGTTGACAAGAGCCTTATCTTCACGGAGGAAATGTGGTTTACACTACAGAACATCGAAGAGGCTAAATGCATTTTAGAAGGTGCAGATACATACGTCAATGTTAAACACCAACAAGAACGTATCCTCAAAAGGACTCCATGCATCAGCACTTCCAACGACGACCCGTGGAGAAATGTTCAAGCAGAAAAAAAAAAACGATGGAAAACAGGATATTCTCCTATCAAACCAAACGAAAGATGGACTTGCTAAAAACATGGGGAGTAATCGAACTCAATCGAACTCAATCCACTCATGTGGCTGACCATTTGGCGGGAACACATCAACAAATACACTGACAACAAATACACTGACAACAAATACACGATCGTGGAAATAGATAATATACAACAACCTAAGGCATCCAAATGGTACAGCGTGATAGTCAACGACAAAGACTCACCCAAAAAGAAGGACAGAGACAGTTAGAAAAAATCTATTCGAACAATTCCAACTAGAAAATAACCAATGCATACTAGATGAAAGAATCCCGACACAGTTCTGCAAAACACATCTAAGAAAAATGATACACTGCGCTATGGACACAACAAACGACGAGGACTTAGCTAACTATAAAACACCAAAAAATTCACCAAAACCAGACTGTATACAACTGTCGACCGACGACGAAGATAGCGACGAAGACACACAAGACCCAATACTATTTATAGCAGAACGACTCTCGCCACAACCAAAAAAAAAAAGTCCGTTAAAAACTATCGACTTAACGAATACATACAGCTCAGACAAAGAGAACTAGACGGACACTTACAAACACTACATACATTATACTGTGACGAAGTTCTCTCAGACAGTACAGAAACTAGTAGTATACCTTGGTTGTTAATTTAAGAATCCAAGGTCTGACAAGATGGCGGACACCAAAAACTTTCTAACACCCAAGGTCTGGTGCGACCTAATATTACTCTGAACAAACTTATTATATAAAAACAAAATGAAAACATTATTTTCACTTGTATGTTTTCTGTTTATAATAAAGTACATTAAACAATATACTGGAGTATGTTTTATATATATTGGAATTTCAATCGCATGTCTGGCATGATAAGCATGATAAGCATGGTAATAGCATGAAATATATACTTTCAATTGAAGGACCTGACCTGAGAAGAAAGAAAGTTTTTTGGCGGCCATGACACAAAGTTTTCTGCACACACGCATTTTAAAAACATTCAATCATATAAGGTAAGGCAGAAGTAATGTAGGCACCAATTCCGCCAGACATAAGCCTAACTCTCACGTATTCTATTCTATTCTAAACCTTATAAGAGATTAAAAAAAAACAACTACCAAAGCCACACACCCCACCAGCAAACGTTTACTGGTGGGGTGTGTGGCTTTGGTAGTTATTTTTTCTAAATCTCTTATAAGGTTAACAGAGGAAAACAATAAGAATGGAAAATGAAGCCACAAAAACTATATTTTGGTAAATATAAAATGGTTCATTCAATTCAATAAGGGTATACAACACTTTAGTTGGGAGATAGAGGGGACTCTTTATACAAATGCATTTCGAGGCCTAATGCTTCTCATCAGAAGAGTAGAGCAGATGCTGGGTAACATAATGGGGATGTGACGTCTAGCGTGGGATTCATCAGGAACGAAATAAATCAATGAAAATATTGATGATGTTGGGGGAGTTATATCGAATTCTAATATAAAGGAGGAGCGTATTATATAAAGTGAAATGCAAAAAGGTGTATAAGGTTTCTATCATAGTCTTAAATAATGTAGGTAGTTTATGTTTTAAGGCTCAGGGAACGTATAGGGTGAATGGGTGGTAGTTCAATTTTATCGGTATGTAAGATGCATATTATTTATGCAGGGGTATTGACAGATGAAACCAAGATGACAACATCACTTTCATATATATATATATATATATATATATATATATATATATATATATATATATATATATATATATATGGAAATATGGCACACATTTTAACAAAGACTTTTCATAACTATCTGCGTAAGTATACTTTGATAATTATGTTTCAGTTTGAAGAAATATGGTATAATAAAATTATGGGGTGTTCGTTCGCGCCTGACCTCCATAGAATGTAAATATGTCACAAAGTTTAACAAGGGTTTCTGAAGGGGTGAGGGTCCACAATATTACCTTAACTTTAATCTTAATTCACGTTGCTTTCATTTATTTTTTTTAGTTGAATCATATTGTGTCGAATAAATTCACCTCATAAATTCACGTTCTTATTAAAGTGAAAACCAAAAAAAAAGTCGGATCTTTAGACAGTTCCCGACACACAGTTTGCATAACTCTGTTTTTTGTTCATTCTCTACTTGCACGTGGCACTCTTTCGAAAATAGATAAATAGATAAATAATAAAAAATAAGAACGTTACTTGTTATCGTGGCAAAAGAAGGAAAAAATCCTGCTCCCGTGATTACGTGTCGTTTGAAAACTATTTACATAACCTTTTTATTTTATTTATATATCTGTTTAAGCTTTTTTTGTCAGTGTACTAGAAAGAATTCAGTTGATTAAAACTATTTCTGTGTGTTCTTTACATTACAATAGTACAACCCTGAATCCGACGGAGCAATACTACACCGTTCAATACTGTAAAACTGAAACGATGCTGTTTTGCTAGAAAAGGCCGCCATTTTCTTCTTATTCATATTTATATCGATTCTTTGCTTTAACAAAGTAAAGTAATTTCGTGTTTACTTTTTTAATATCCCATTTTGCTGTTTCGGATTATTTTACTAAAGTAAGTAAAGCTTCATTATTTTTCAAAACTGTTTTTGTTTCTTTGTTTTTCGATATTTCGTCGATATTATTTAGTAAGAGTGTTTAGCAGAAAAGCCAACAAACGACTACCCGAAAAAATAAATATACAAGAAATAAATGTTACCATAGTCAATAAAAGTTCAGTTCCTGTTTTTTTTTTGTTTTGAAATAGTTTTTAATGCTCTTTACTTGAAATAATTTCAGCGAACTGAAATTAAAACGAAATTTGAGGCGATAACTACTTAAATGAATTTTTATATAAACTACACATGCCATAATCGAATATTCCTCAAGCACAAAATAACGGAAAACATTAAAATATGTTTATAAATATTCCTTACGTTGACGGAAATCTCTTAAGTTGTTAACACAGAATGCTCAAGTGCCCCTCCTTTAAATTGAAAACGGGGCTCTCCATTTCAAAGTCGCTGCCATTTTGACTTTTTTTAAAACCGGTTCGTAAATTAAAAAAAATTATTTTTACAAACTACTTAAAAATACAAACCAATAAACTTTTCTACCATGAAAATAACTTTTATTGACTATGGTAGCATTTATTTCTTGTGTATTTATATTATATATATATATATATATATATATATATATATATATATATATATATATATATATATATAACATTTTCTCTATGTAAGGAAACATCATTTTGTTGGTCACTCTTGGCTAGGAATGGAAACAAAGTTGATATAAAACATATATATTCGCGAAAATTATCTTTACTTTCATCATATTTTGCTTAGGGTAAAATTTTTGAGTATCAAAACCTATCTCTTTACAATCCCCTCCTTTTGATAACGTATCATACTTTCAGCAATCACAGTCCATTTTCCGTAGGCTGTTTTTGAACCCAGTCAACGACGGATACTTCTGCTAGTATATATATATATATATATATATATATATATATATATATATATATATATATATATATAATGAAAATTTCCAATGTGATAGAAAAAAGTTCTTCACATATATTTACTCAGTCATAAAATTTCATACAATTGTTTCAGCCCCAGTGTTGACACATAATAATAAAAATGTTTATCAAATAATAATTTGCACATTTTAAACGTCATCAGTGCGTCGAAAAAAAAAACAAACAATATTGCAAAAGTTTTACAGCCCCACGAATAGAAACTTAACCGTTAACACAGTAGGTATTCATTTTTTTCTATTAATAACATACATATCATTTCAAGTGGGATTTATCTGCGCTTATAAATTGAACGCACTTGCAATGAAATAATCATTCGTAGGAGTTAGTTACCAGTTCAGTGTGTCTAGTCTATCCCTATTAACGTAGAATCTTTAAATAAAAATATTTATAGCTCTATTTTAACACTATTGAGCTATTTTATAGGAACTTTGTGTTATTTATTCATATATAATCACTGCTAAATTATATCTAAACATGTAAGCTTATATATACACATATATATATGTATATATATATGTATATATATGTATATATATATAAGCTTATATATTTATATATAATTTAACTACTTGAAGCAGTGATTACTAGGGCTAGGACATAGCATATTCTTTCCATTGTTTTGACTCTCAAGTGCGTATCCATTGATATCTTATATGTTTCTATATATAGTGATATGGTTATCGGTTGATTAACTGTGTCGGATATATACTCGAGAGTCAAAACAATGAAAAGAATATGCTGTTGTTATAGTCCTAAGTGATTACATATGATTACATATGATTATATATATATATATATATATATATATATATATATATATATATATATATATATATATATATTCGATGAGACAGATATAAACCAAAGCTAAAGAGAGTCGCACAGTGTGTTTGGAATAGACTGTACGAATCTTCTGTAAGGCATATACATAAATATTATACTTTTATTTTGAATTTTCTATATAATCGAACACTTTCCCCGGGTTACCTCTCTCACACACACACACACACCATATATATATATATATATATATATATATATATATATATATATATATATATATATATATAACTACTTCATTTATTCACATAAACTTAATATACGAAAGTATAGATTTATGCGTAAACTTTAAGTATTTACTTCAAAAGTGCTCAATACGTAGGTAGAGCTAGTTAGTAATTTATAAAATATATATGGCGATTAAGCTATACTGAATATTCTGCGTTTCATCCACTATAGGATTCGTCAGGCTTATGCGCATAAGCCTGGCGAATCCTATAGTGGATGAAACGCAGAATATTCAGTGTAGCTTAATCGCCATATATATTTTATAAATTACTATATATATATATATATATATATATATATATATATATATATATATATATATATATATATGTGTGTGTGTGTGTGTGTGTGTATAAAAATGAGATAAGTCAAAAGAATTTATTGTTTGAAACAAGAAATATATAGATAAAAATCATGTTTATTTCCTTAATCCATGAATTTTCAATAATGGCACATATCATAAGAGGAAATGAAATGCAATTAGCAGAATGGTCAGCTATGAATAAACAAGTATTTTGCTTTTCAACACATATATTGAAAATGTTATTTGAATGGTGATTAAGAGTCATGAGAAAATGTTATTTAAAAGTTATTTAGATCGTACTTAAAAGTTATAGAGAAATTCCTTGTTTCAAACAATATATTCTTAACTTAAATATATATGCATACATTTTAACCTACAGAATTTAACTTTAATCATTAAACTTTATATATATATATATATATATATATATATATATATATATATATATATATATATATATATATATATAATTTGAGGTTGCTATTTTCCAAAGGTAGGGTAACCAGTGAAATATAACGAGGTTCATACAAGAGTGCTCAATACAGAAGTTGAGCAAGTTACATGTGTCTTTACATAAGCAGTAGTTTGTTGCTAGACAGTTATGATCATGTTTCGGTCTACTAGTATTTACTAACTAGAGACCTCATCAGGCAACAACCGTTATTTTCGAAAACGGAATTCTAAAAAAATAAAAGGAAAGGAAAAAGAGTTGTTTTTTTTTAGAATTCCGTTTTCGAAAATAAGGGTTGTTGCCTGATGAGGTCTCTAGTTATTAAATACTAGTAGACCGAAACATGCTCATGACTGTGTAGCAACAAACTACTGCTTATGTAAAGACAAATATATATATATATGCTGACTGTCATCACGACGGTCCTAGATTCGATCCTCGACTTGGGATAGGTGATAGTCTAGCGGCACTGATGAGTTGTGATACAACGAAACAGGACTGTATGTCGATGACTAAAATATATTTTATATATTATATAGCCCCCCTCCTTGGGTAGAGCACTATCGTAAATAATCTCACTCGCTACTTAATTTGGCTGAAAAATGCGAAGCTCGCGGTTTGTTTACAAACAAACGTTTGAGCACTTTACGAGTGGCGGACGGATGTTTATTTAAATAGACATTCGGACAGATTAGTTGCGGGCACCGCTTCCGTAGTCGAGGGGTAGAACTGCCGACTGTCATCAAGACGGTCCTAGGTTCGATCCTCGACTTGGGATAGGTGATAGTCTAGCGGCACTGATGAGTTGTGATACAACGAAACAGGACTGTATGTCGATGACTAAAATATATTATATATATATATATATATATATATATATATTTCTTCGAAACTCCGCGGATTAAGGACTATCCACTTATCAAGCGTTTCCTTTTCAGATTAAATATGTTTTTAACTCTTTTTTAAAGTGTTTTTAACATGTTTTATTAACTGTTTGCTCTTATATATATATATATATATATATATATATATATATATATATATATATATATATATATATTTATATATATACTAGGAAAAGTACCCGTCGTTGACTGGGTTCAAAAACAGCCTACAGAAAATGGACTCTGATTTATTAAAGTATGATAGGTTATGAAAAGGAAGGGTTGTAAAGAGATAGCTTCGACTTTGGGAGTATCAAAACCAAAGCAAAATATGATGAAAGTAAAAATAAAATAGATAAACCCCATAATTTATTATACCATACCTGTTCACACTGAAACACTTATCACAATATTCTGTGGATCTAGATTAAAAAACCTTGTTAAACTTTGTGACATATTTCCATCCTATGGAGGTCAGGCGCGAATGAACACGCCATAATTTTATTATACCACATTTCTTCAAACTGAAACATAATTATCAAAGTATACGTACTCAGATAGATATGAAAAGTCTTTATTAAAGTTTGTGCCTATTTCCATTCTATCGAGGCCAGACGCGAACGCAGACCCCACAATTTGATTATACCATCCCTATTAAAGTTAAAACATACTTATCAAAGTATTATTATGTACATCTATATCCAAAACACTTGTAAACGTTTTTTTACATTTTTTATTTCCATACTTTGTGGACCAGGAACGTACGCAGACCCCACAATTTTAATTAATCATCATTATGCTAGATCAAACATACCCATTCCTGTGTCTTGATAAATCTTCTATCATTATATGTGATCAGTTTTCTATAATAGTCAACCATATAGGAGCCTATTCGTGACCACACACACAGACAGACGTTCAGCTTTATATTATAGATATAATGTAATCATTCACAGAAAGACTGTTTTGCTGTATTACAACTCGTCAGTGCAGCTAGAGTAGCCCCCATTAATAAATAGAGTTCGAACAGACAACCATCAAGTTGATAGTCTGCCCTCTGGCCTATAGAGTCGATATACAGGGTGAGTCACAGGAAACGGATGTTTTTGATTCACCATTTTTCACGTGTCATAAGCAAACGCACGGTGTTCACGACTCCACGGTAGCATGAGAAAAAGAAAAGCAATTCAAAATCAATAAATAAAACAAAATTTAACGTAAAAGATAAACAAATAACAACAAACTAAACGTCATCTTAAGCAGGTTTAAAGACTACCTTTCTCACCCCGTATCCCTTACACAAGGAGAACAAGGAGCGTTCTAAAAACATCCGTTTCCCATGACTCACTCTGCATAAAAACTTTTGTAAAAATGATCTGATTTGTTTCTATAAGTTGCAAATTAGTTTTGTAAACGGTTAGCATTATCTTACTCTACATAATGTCAGTAATTGTAACGTAATATCAGATAATAGTGATTATGCTAATTATAGTAGTAGTAGTAGTAGTAGTAGTAGTAGTAGTATGTTCCATATTTGTATAATCTTGTGTCAAAACTAAGCCTAGTAAATAACTTTTAGAAAACCGTGCTGTCATATTATGCGGACTGGGCGGGTAGGTTAAATGTTTCTTTGTTTTGGGATGGTGGGTGTGGTAGTGGAGGCTGAGGGTCGGGTCACAAAGGACAAAGTACGTTAAAATTGTCATGTGGTTTCAGGACTCGTTTCCCCTCTCTGGGAGGAAGTTGACAGCCTGAAGAAGAAGAAGAAGAAGAAGAAGAAGAAGAAGAAGAAGAAAAAGAAGAAGAAGAAAAAGAAGAAGAAGAACTGATTAGAATAAAAAATAGGAAAAGTAAAGAGGAAGAATTAGATGGGACATAATAATAATAATAATAATAATAATAATAATAATGATAATGATAATAATAATAATAATAATAATAATAATAATCTCTATATAAATAAAATGAACTCATTTTTTCCCGTCTGATTTTGACCTTAATAGGATTAAAAATCAAGATATTTCATGCAAGTATAATATGCACAAACGGCAGAACAATATCTGAGGTGTGTTATAGGCTTATTATTTCTCAAATTCCTCGATAATCTTAGATTTCTATACTTTTTCTGCTGAGAAGTCACGGCCAAAATCGGTTAAGATCAATGGAAGTGGTAAAATATTTTCTCTCTAATAAATTCCTCCTCCCCCCTGCCACCACTTAACACCGCTTGGGGATCGTTCACAAGGAACAGTTGAGAAGAGAACACCGGTTTGGCTTCGTAGTTCTTTCATGTGAAGTTATTTAAAATCACTAAACTAAGCTGCAGTGCTCTGTGGCGTAGTGGTTAGCGTGCTGGACAATTCACATTATATTTTCACGTTCGCGCCGACCTACCGTAGTCGTTTTTTTTTTTTCCCTAAACAACTGGAATGGACTTTTCTTGGTGGCCGAACTGTTAACGTTGCAGATGTTTTTTTTTCTCACACTTTATTTTCCTACTTTTACTCATGACTCCGGGTTTGATCCTTCCTACTTACCTACCATAACATTTTTTAAAACTCCCCCCCCCCGTCCCGGAAACAAACACTCGGGCAACGCCGGGTACCCCCGCTAGTAATAATAATAATAACAACAACAATAATAATAATAACAACAATAATAATAATAACAATAATAACAACAACAATAATAACAATAATAATAATAATAACAATAATAATAACAATAATAACAATAATAATAATAATAATAATAATAACAATAATAATAATAATAACAATAATAATAATAATAACAACAATAATAATAACAACAATAATAACAATAATAATAATAATAATAACAATAATAACAATAATAATAACAATAATAACAATAATAATAACAATAATAACAACAACAATAATAATAATAACAATAATAACAATAATGATAACAATAATAACAATAATAATAACAATAATAACAACAACAACAACAATAATAATAATAACAATAATAACAATAATAATAATAATATTAATAATAATAATAGTATTAATAATAATAATAATAATAATAATAATAATAATAATAATAATAATAATAATAATAATAATAATAAAATCTTTGTTAAGACCAACGGTCGCTACAAACGAGAAATCAATGATAGACGGCTATTGCGATAACGGAAACTAATTTGCAATTGTGAAAGAGGTGGTGAGTACTGGAAAATTGGGTAGACTTGTTGTCAGTCAGACTCCAGGGAACACCTCAGATTGTTTTCAAAGAGAATTCTTTGATGATGGGCTATGTTAAAACTCCTAGTGAGTAATAATTATATGCAGAAAAAGACGAAAAGTAGAAGAAATCTCTACTGATCATGAAGGGTCAAGGAGGATGAAAAAACAGAGGGGAGAGAACACTAATCAGAGCTC
Organism: Euprymna scolopes; assembly: GCF_053919585.1. Classification (NCBI taxonomy): domain Eukaryota; kingdom Metazoa; phylum Mollusca; class Cephalopoda; order Sepiida; family Sepiolidae; genus Euprymna; species Euprymna scolopes. The sequence goes on from NC_136482.1 coordinate 193,974,845, forward strand.
CACTGGATAAGAACGGAGAGTACTGGGAACTTGAGAAGGCTTATAAATCAATGATAAACAGCTGTTGCGATAATGCAAAATCATGAGCAATGGTTAAACAAAGAGATGGGGAATACTAGTAACTCGTATCACACAGTCTCAATAGAACACCATCGGTTGTTGCCAGTGAGCAATCATTGATGACATGTGCGAGAGCTCCTAGTGAGTACACACAAAACAGCCAGAGTAGACATGTTAGAAAAAATTTCATCATCTGACTTCCCCCCCTCCTGCAACAATATGTAATGACACCAATTTATGATGAATGGTCTTTTAGGATGTAAAAACCGAGGGTGGGTAGCACATGATTGGAAAGGTACAGAGAGTATTATAATTCTTAGGAAGTTTATTGTCACTCAGATTCCAGAGGAAGCCATTGCTGTTATCAGCGATAAATTAATGGAAAACGGCTTGTGATAAAACAAAGGAAATTACGATGATAATTACAAAACATAAGAGAATACTGGAAATATCGGGGAAGACTTGTCACTCAGAGTGTAGGGAACACCAGCTGTTTTCATCACTGAATAATCACTTGTAATGACTTGAAACTTTTTATGTATGTTGTTAATAAAAAAACTGAATACTTATAATAAATAGCAGAAATAAAAGAACAAGAAAAAAGAGAAAGAAAAAAGAAAAAGAAGAAAGAATAGACAAAAAAAAAGAGAAAAAAATGATAGAAAAAGAAATAGAGAAGAGGAAAAATAATGAATAAGAGTACAGGAAAAAAGAAGAATTAACACGAAGAAAAGAAATAGAAATAAAAAGAAAAGGAAAAAGGAAAAGAATAAAAAGAAAAGGAAAAAGAAAAAGAATAAAAAGAAAAGGAAAGAAGGCGAAAAGAAAAAAGAAAAAAAGAAGGTGAAAAGAAAAAGAAAAAAGAAAAAAAGAAACAAGAAAACGAGAGGAAGAGGAAGTAGCGAAAGAAAAAGATAAAGAAGACAAAAAAAGAGGAAGAATTGAAAGAAGAAAAATAAGAAAGAAGAAAAATGGTTCCAGAAGTAATGCCTCCTATTTCTTTACCCCCCTACCGAATGGGTCAGAGGGGGATGCAGATTACATTGTTATGGTGACTTAACTAATGCATTCATGACCTGAAGGTTTCATCGCTCCGTTGAAGATATTGACGATGTGAAGAGAGCAACAAGGTGTATTAGAAGCAGAAATATACCATTGAAGTCCTGGCAAAATGGCATTAAGAATTGTGGTGACTATATAGAAAAATTAATTCTGGAGCGCAAAATGTATATTGTTTTTAATGGTACCCTTCTTCGTAATTTTTTAAACTTTTTGAGTAAAAAAAGCATCTTCGTATAACAATGCGACTCCGGATGCCCATGCACAACACATAGTTCACCGCTGGCAAAAGTGCATTGATTATAGTGGTTACTATGTAGAAAAATAAATTCTGGCGCACTAATGTCGCTCGTTTTAATGACAACATTTCATTTTTTGAGTTAAAAAAATAACAGGCTTTGCTTCTAGAACAACCTCATTAAAAAAAGAGTATAAATACACAGGCACACATAAATCAATTCAGCGAATCTCGTTGGTTTGTTGTGTTTTAGGTGTTTCTGTTTCATATCTCGCTCGGTGCGTGTGACACGATCTTGAACGCACCGTAATCTGTCTTGGATTGTTGCTTCGTTAATTTCTCTATCAGTCATCGTTATGAATATCGTAGGTGGTTGCGGAGATGGGGAGTGGGTAGAGGTTGGATGTAGTGCTGTTGTACGGGATTACAGAGAGGACTAGATGGGGGTGTTTGGTGAATTATGCTTGGCATTTACTTCCAATTAAGAAGCAATCAACGGAATCTTAAACACCGCAGATTTATTGGCCATTGGAACCGAAAATTCTTCAAGAGGACGAAGAAGAGTGGGTATACTTCGTGATTATTCACGCTATCAAATATGACTAGGAGATCTGAAGAGGAAGAGAAATCTGACCGATATATATATATATATATATATATATATATATATATATATATATATATATATATATATATATATATATACTAGCTAAAGTACCCGTCGTTGATTGGGTCCAAAAACAGCCTACAGAAATGGACTCTGATTTATGAAAGTATGATAGGTTATGAAAAGGAAGGGTTGTAAAGAGATAGCTTCGAATTTGGAGGTATAAAAACCAAAGCAAAATATGATGAAAGTAAAAATAAAATAGATAATCCCCATAGTTTATTATACCATATCTGTTCACACTGAAACACTTATCCAAATATTTTGTGGATCTATATTAAAAAATACCCACAATTTTATTATACCATCCCTATTTAAGTTAAAAAAAAATACTTATGAAAGTATTATTATGTACATCTATATCAAAAACACTTGTAAACGTTTTTTTAAAATTAAATTTTTTTTTTATTCCCATACTTTGTGGACCAGGCGCGAACACAGATCCCACAATTTTAATGAACCACCCTTCTGCCAGATCAAACATACCCATTCCTGTGTCTCGATACATCTTCTATGATTATATGTAATCAGGTTTTTAAAATAGTCAACCATATAGGAGCCTATTCGTGACCACACACACACACACACACACACACACACACACACACACACACACACACACACACACACACACACACACACACACACACACATTCAGCTTTATATATATATATATATATATATATATATATAATAAGAACAAACAGTTAATAAAACATGTTAAAAACACTTTTAAAAAGAGTTAAAAACATATTAAATCTAAAAAGGAAACACTTGATAAGTGGATAGTCCTTAATCCGTGGAGTTTCGGAGAAATACTTTCCTTCTCATCAGAGGGTAGGAATTAGCAAAATGCGGGATCGGATTTTGTATACTTTCCTTCTCATCAGAGGGTAGGAATTAGCAAAATGCTGGATCAGATTTTGCATATAAAATCCGATCCCGCATTGTGCTAATTCCTACCCACTGATGAGAAGGAAAGTATCTTTTCGAAACTCCACGGATTAAGGACTATCCACTTATCAAGTGTTTCCTTTTCAGATTAAAGATGTTTTTAACTCTTTTTCTAGGTGTTTTTGACATGTTTCATTAACTGTTTGCTCTTATTATAAGCTCTATATCCTATTTGGTTTTATCGAGCTTTTACATCTGGCTGAGATTACTTTATAAATATTAATTCTTTAATATTTATAATATACTTTAATTTTACCATCTTGGATCAATTTGGTAAATTTAATTGTAATTTTTATTTTTGTTTTATATATATATATATATATATATATATATATGTACATATATATATATATGTACACACACACACACATATATATATATATATATATATATATATATATATATATAAGTTGAGATTTTTGCGCTCTGACATTGATATTAAAAAGACCACTTTTTCTATTTAAAATTTATTCAAACGAATGTTTAATATACTTAGTCATGGATTTGTGATTGACTACAAATTCCGTTGAAAAACGAACGTTAATTAATCGTCCGAAAACTTGTGTCAGCGTGAAGGACTTTTAAGTCGTGATGGCAGAGTTTTGTTAATAACATGACAGGCGACAGGAACAGTAAAAAAATGTAAAAAACAAGATGTAGGTGTGGTTTAGATAGTACCGTTAATAAATGCCATTAGTTTCAACTAGAAAAAAGCTGTTAGATAAACAAATTAAAAGCCAGAAAACAGAAAAGATTATTTAATTGGTTTAAATTATAGTTAAAAATACAAAATTCAAGTAGCATAGTTCAGTTGTGCTCTAAATAATAACATTAATTTCGAACGCGCTCCTATCTTATCAAAGAACCTAATGTTGATTTTATACGCCGGCCCCTTCTACTTGTTATGTGATAAACCTTCTCAATTGCATTGGTGACGTTAGGTTGTATAGGGTGTTAACTTTAGTCGAACTCGGATTTTCGTAGCTTAATTGGATTTATTCAATTATCGATTTTCGATACTTATCGAAGGTATTCGTTACAAAATCTATCTACGAACACTTCCAGACACATAAATTACATTTGTGTGTAATTAAAAAAAAAAAAAGCAGAAAAATTCGGCCCAACCGTTTCGAACTTCATAAGGAACGAACTCACACAAACAAACACACGCACACATATTCACACACACACATACACACATATTCACACACACATACACACATATTCACACACACATTCACACACACACAAATTACTTTATATATATATGTGAAGATTTTTTGTAGTAATTCTTTACTTTCAGTTTTCTAAAAATAAAAATAGAAATCCATCATTACTGTATCCGATTCGACCAACATGAAAAATATGCCGTAACAAAAGTGCATATCTCGGTTGACATTCCATGATTAGAAGTCGCTGAAAAAACTGTGTTAGTATGGAATTTGTAAGTGGATATTTTTAAAGGGGCGTGGCAGGATAAAAGGGGAGCGCCCAATAATGTTTAGTGAGAGAATACGATACCCCACTTCGTTACGGCTTTAACCACGAAAAAAAACCCCAAAAAACTTTAATTTATGTGGTTTCTGAACGAGAGAAAGAAGCAGCCCGTTAGAGGATGAACCCCAACTCCATAAAGCACGAAAAAAAGAAAAAAAAAGAAAAGAAAAGAAAAAAAGCAACCTTTAAAAAACGTTTTCATGAAATATCGTATTTGATATTTTGGCAAAGTAATGTCGCGTTTTTGATTTTTTGAAGAATGAATAAAAACTACGTTTGGTTGTAAATTTCGCGTGAAATTCGTTTGCCAAGAGTACTGACTTTTTTATGTACATACATTTCACTTAGGATGTTGGCAACCTTCATGTTGTTCCTTCCATGAATACATGACGCCATAAAAATAATTCTCACTAGAAATATATCAGGAAAACTAAATGGAAATAAAAGAGTTATCGGATTAATGACAAAATGAACGAATGAGAAATATTGTTTCCGTATTAACAATTTCTCGGTTAAATTTGACAAACTTCTAAAGCCAAAATTTGACACTCTGTTGTCAAAACTTCCAACTTTAAGACTCGACATACTGTTGTCAAACTTCCAACTCCAAAATTGGACACTCTTATCAAAACTTCCAACTCTACAAGTCGATACTCCGTTATCAAAACTTCCAACTCCGCAACTCGACACTGTTGTCAAAACTTCCAACTCGACACTCTGCTATCATAACTTCCAACTTCATAACTCGATACCCTGTTGTCAAAATTTCCAACTCCACAACTCGATGCTCTTTCAAGTTGACTTGCACACGACTACGTAAGTAGCACGCCTTCTTCCAACGCCCCTTCTGTTCGCTTCACGTCAGTTTTTATTCACCTATCTCATTTGCATAGAACGGAGACAATCTGTGTCGCTCACATGGCCGTCAACCAAATAACCAACTGAGTGTCGCCATTTTAGCCTTTCTTTATTTCCCTTTTTATTACATGATTAACCCTTTGAAGCACGCACACATGCAAGCCAAGTAAGTCATGATTTTCCCTACGCGTTCGTCTATTGCACTTACATTTAACGTCGCATTTTAGATAGTAACGCTTAAGTTTGAAATAATATTTGTTCAAAGTTGGATAGGTTCACTTTAAGAATATACGTTCTTGTCATTATTAACAAACGTCGGTCGTCTTTGATTATCGCAGCTGAACACATATGCCAACATTAACGAACCAACGAACTCAACTTCATGCAGATCTCATCAACTGCCGAGTGCCAAGTGCAAATCAACTGAGTATTTTTTCTCTCCCACCAAAAAATAGCCGGAAAGTGGGTTTGAAAAGACAGCGTCCCCAAGGAGGAGCACTCTAACCTGCAAAATGTATCTGGCCAGACCCATCGGCATTCTCCGGTAGGGACGCATCAGGTAATTAGCAATAAACTAACCCCTTCTCAAAGAGAGAAAGTAAAGCTTGGGAGGATAGACCTGTAACGTCATTGTTCTTTATAAAAAGACCCAAACGTTGTAAATAGAGAAAGACGCAAAGGAAATGAGAACTTTGACACAAACTTTCTGCAAAAAAATAAAAAGGTTTCTTTTCTTCGTTTTACCACACCAGTCAGAGACGTGTATTTAACACCATATTTTCTCACTTTCTGACTGCCACATCGGGCAGCTGTCAATACACGGCACCAGACATAGCTGGCTGTCAATACACGGCACCAGACATAGCTGGTTTTCAGTTGACGGCGTAAGAGGAAGAGCCGTCGTGTGCTTACCGAGCGTAACTTCCCACGCGTCTTTTTACTTTTTCTTCACATTTTCTTCTTCCCTTCGTCCACCTCTTCCTATTGATCTTGATCAGCTTTTGAATCTATGATGTCACGTCCTTAGACGAGTCAAAAATTCTCGTGTATTCAATAAATATGAGTTGTGTCAATAATTTGTACCTATGAAACGCGGACGGCTACATGCAAATACTGAGCCGTGAGCGACATGACGTCACGGTAAGGATAAAGGAGATTATAAAAAAGAGAGCACATTCGATCTTATTATAATAATTATATAATAATAATAATAATTATATAATATAAATATATATAATTATAAGACGATCTTATTTGAGAAGACGATCATGTTAGAGGTGTGGATGACGTTCGAGAACACGTTTGAGAAGATTACGTGAGAGACGTCACAGCTGTAACGAGGTCACACATGGCGGGAGAATGAGGGAATAAATGTCCTTGTTACAACGAGAAAAGGCGCGTTGAAGTTTTTTCCTATTCTTTGTCTACTTTGCGACTGAAGTTACAACGTGTTAGTTCCCGGACAACGTTACATCTGAATGTACAAACATTTTTAATATTTAAAAACCAATTACACGTTATAGCGTGAATTATTTTTGTGTTCGTCGTGTGCTGAATTGTCCTAAGGGGCACTTTATTACACTAGTCGTCAAAATCGAATGATCAAATCCAAGAAAACATTTCACATTAAAGCAGCTAATTGCAGGTGCGGCTTTTAACACACCTGCGAGTAGTTATTCATTAAACGACCTGATTGCTATCTACAAAAGGAAACTCATAGCTTTTAACACCAAGAGGCTGCCAGATAAGCAAGAAAAAACAGGGAAGATAACGTTTAAGATTTATTACTTCAATAGTATTACAAAGCCAATACTTACTTTCCAAAGTAAGGACTTCTATCCAGTCATGGCTGACGGAACGAAAACATGCTATTTCTGTGAAGTAAATAAAGGTTTCTTTCAAAATTCCATCCAAATTTCCGAGTTCGATAGAAACATTCTCGAGTTCGATAAGATATACCTGAAGAAGGTCGGAGGTTACATCGACTGAAACGTTGTGAAAATGACACTCAAGATGAGAACAGTAGTCCGAAGAATCCAAATAATACGGATTTACTTTCCATTCTTTTAGCAATATTACTTCGGTGCTCAATTCCCCAATAAAAATGCTAAATTAAAGAAAGTATTCTCAGCTAACCCAACAAGCAGCAAAATCTCACCCACTCACTGCTGAGCTTTTTAGTAACTGTAAATATATTTGGGGTTTCCAGATGCCGGAAAGTTTTCTATTCTAATAGTTTTTTTCCCCTCGTACTATGGTTTGGAATTCCCTCCCTTTTTTCCGCTTTCTTCACTTTAGTGTTAGATATTGGCCTAGCAACGTCGAAAGATGTCAGCAATAATTATTATGATTATTATTAATATTTACTGATAAAATTATTTATGTGAAAATGTTTTAAAAGAAATGAATGTTATTTATCATAACTAGCACAAACAACAATGTTAACTTGATATTAATTTGATGGATGGAATTCAAGCTAACCATAATATAAATAGAGACACGTGACAATAACCCGGCAAAGGTCTTTAGGTTACGTGTAGTGATGACGTAATTAAAAAAAAAAGCAAGAATTTTAGAGGTAAAGTTTTAGTTACGAGGGAGATCAGTTCGATACGCAACGCGTTATCAGCCAGACGTTTTTTTTTTGGGGGGGGGGGAGGGCAGGACGCCCGTGAAAGTCAAAAGAGGGCGACATCAAAATTGTAGTCTTATACAAAGCGTGGCAACTCTGAAAATCAGCTCAACAAGAAATAAAGATTTTAACAAAATATAATTCATGACTTAGTGTTTTTACTTTCGAAAAAAAGCACCTTTAATTTCGGGATGCATGTATTTTGCTGGTGTTTCAACCTCAACGATGTCCGTCTCTTGTGTACACCCTGTCTATAAACTGTTAATATATATATACACACACACACATGAACACACCATAGAGACACTAGGTGAATCAAATATCAGAACATTTGACGTTCATAAGTTGAAAAGACACATTATAAACAATACGCACATATACACCAGTATATATATATATATATATATATATATATATATATATATATATATATATATATATATACAATATATATATATATATATATACAATATATATATATATATATATATATATATATATATATATATATATTGTATAATATATACAGGAATGTACATTTATATCGGTAGTCGGTACCGACGGTTTCAAGCCCGGTAGTTGAGGACTGCTCTTAATGTCCGCCTCAGGCTCTCTTTAGCCGACGAGATGAGAGTCGGCTGAAGAGAGCCTGAGGCGGACATTAAGAGCAGTCCTCAACTACCGGGCTTGAAACCGTCGGTACCGACTACCGATATAAATGTACATTCCTGTATATATTATACAATATATATATTACTCTTATTTCGAGAAAGGTTTTTTCCCTAATAATAGAGCACTGTATGGGATTTCTTTTTCTATAAAAAAGTACAAGTATATATATATATATATATATATATATATATATATATATATATATATATATATATACATACTAGCAGTTCAGTCCGGCTTTGCTCGGGCCCTATGTACTGTTCATAACTTGCCATACGTGTGAATACACTTTATGAAATATTTCAAATGTTTAAACCAAAAATTGTCTGAGTAATTTAGTAAAGACTGCAGAGGTCCATTATTTTAACTTTGACCCCAATTTTAACCCCTTAACATTTATTATTTTGGTGTCAAATCAAAATAAAAAGTTTTACCCATGTCCAAGTTACCTACATCTAAAATCTCAAGTGTTTAAACCCAAAATTGGCGGAGGAATTTGGTAGAATCTGGAAAGGTCAACTGTTTGAACTTTGACCTTTTACCAGCCAAATTTTCGCCCCAAAACTGATTAAAATGCTTGCAGCATGTCACCATTATATATAAATTTCAAATGTTTAGACGCAAAAATTGGCTGAGTAGTTTGCTAGACACCGTAAAGGTAAAATCTTTTGAACTTTGACCTCTTGGCAGCTCAAATTTTCGACCCAAGCCGATTAAAAAGCTTGCTCTATCTCTAAATACCCTCATGTAAAATTTAAAATGTTTAAACCAAAATTGGCTGAGTAATTTTGTAGAGACCGCAGAGGTATATTTTTTTAAAACTTTGACCCCAATTTTGACTCTTTAATATTTATTTTTTGGCTCAAATCAAATTGTTAAGTTTGATCCATGTCCAAGTAACCTACATTTAAAATTTCAAGTGTTTATACCCAAAATTGGTTGAGTAGTTTGACAGGGTTTTCAAAGGTCAAATCGTTGAACTTTAACCGCTTAACAGCCATATTTCTGTCCGAAAACCGATTAAAAAGATTTTCCCAAATCTCAATACTCCTTATTTTAAATCTCGAGTCTCTAGACCAAAAATTGGGAGAGTTATTTGGTAGGGAAATGCACACACACACACACACACACACACACACACACACACACACACACACACACACACACAGGTCAAATTGTTTTTAACTTTGACCCGAATTTTTACCCATTAATATTTTTTTTTTTGGGGGGGGGGAGCGCAAATCAAATAAAAATGTTTGATCCATGTCCAAATAACCTACATTTAGAATTTCAAGTGTTTAGACCCAAAATTGGTGTAGGAGTTTGGTACAGATTTCAAAGGTCGAAAACCGATTAAAAAGACTTTCCCGAATCTCAATACTCCTTCTGTCAAATCTCGAGTCTGTTGACTGAAAATTGACAAAGTTATTTGGTAGGGAAATGTACACAGACAGACACACAAACACACAGACATTTTCACTTATATATATATATTTGTTTTTGTTAGCGATACTTTCTTGAATGAATTCAAGTATTTATACGAAAGTGCATTTTTACCTAAATGCTTGTTGGGAATAATTTTCCCATTGACCAATCTGGTACCCCCTTTTAATGGGGAGCGACATATATATTATTTTTAAAATATAATTATCCACTGACAAGTGTTTCGTCGTCCATCAGAGTAGCTGAATCTAGCGAGATTCGAAAGCGGCATCTTGTGATAAAAAGCCTAAACCTCTACCACGGTGCTAACCTCGCAAGACTACTAGATGAATCACTTTTACGTAGATGTTTTTTATATATATATATATATATATATATATATATATATATATATATATATATATATATATATATATATATATATATATATATATATATGCGTGTATATTAATATATATATATAAATATATATATATATATATATATATATATATATATGCGTGTATATTAATATATATATATAAATATATATATATATATACTAGCAGTTTCGCCGGGCTTTGTTCCGGCCCTATGTACTGTTCATAACTTCATGTGCATATTTATACATTAAAAAGTGTGAATATATACGGTAATGCTTTTCTATATAATAGGATTCTTGAACTACCATAGGCAAAAGTTGATAGAAACCGCAGAGGTTAAATTAAAAAAAAAATTCATCCCAATTGTGACCCCTTAACATTTATTGGTTTGGACTCAAATTAAATTAATTTTTTTTACCAATATCCAAGTAACCTACATCTAAAATTTCGAGTGTTAAGACCCAAAATTGGCGGAGGAGTTTGGTAGAGTCAGCAAAAGTCAATTCTGTAAACTTTGATCTCTTGCCAGTGAAATTTTTGCCTAAAAACTGATTAAAATCTTGATGCATGTCTGAATACCCTTTATGTGAAATTTCAATAGTTTAGACCCAAAATTGGTTTAATAGTTTGATAGAGAACGTAAAGGTATTTTTTTTTTGGAATTTTGACCCCTTAAGCCTAATTTTCAGCAAAACCAAGCTTGACCTATGCCTGAATACGCTTAAAGTAAAATTTCAAAGGTTTAGACCTAAAATTGGCTGAGTAATTTGGTAGAGACCGCAGAGAGCACCTTTTTAAAACTTTGACACTAATAACGACCCCTCTAACATGTATTTGTTTTGGGTTCAAATCGAATTATAAAGTTAGATCCATGTCCAAGTACCCTATATCTAAAAATTGAAGTGTTTAGACCCAAAATTGGTAGAGTTTTCAAAGGTAAAATCGTTAAACTTTGGCCTCTTAACAGCCAAATTTCTGGTCGAAAACCAATTAAAAAGATTTTTCCAAATCTCAATATCCGCTTTGTCAAATTTCGAATCTGTAGACGGAAAATTGACGGTTATTTGGTAGTAAAGTGTACACAGACGGACAGACGTTTTCACCTTTTATAGGTATATAGTTAAACACACACACACACACACACACACACACACACACACACACATATATATATATATATATATATATATATATATATATATATAAGCGAGATAAGTCACGGATTAAAGACCGAGTGAAGTATCCTGACAGATATTACTTGAAGTAATACTTTCAGGGTGATCCTAGCCAAAAAGGTAGAGCTCAATATTTAAATAATAGGGCAACATATAAGTTTAGTGGTTAAAGTTAAATTCTGAAATCAAAACATAAACACATATATTCGAATTAAGAATTTATTGTTTGACGCAAGGAATATTTAGAGGGAAGTTATGTTATTTATTAATTTATTTTTTTATTTCGGACTATTATTCTCATCTTTATTAGTTGTTTTTTCATCCTTTATTGTTTGTTTATTCACAACGTTTCGGCCAACTATTCCTTTGGCCTTCGTCAGGTGGTAACGGATAGGAACCTCGAATCTCCTAACTGCATTCTCAGCCATCACTGCCATCCGTAGTTGTTGTCGTCTTACCACATTTTGGCCAAGTAAACCTCTGGCACGCTTTGGGTGGGATTGAAACCGCTATCTTCAGACAATGTTCATCTGGAACTGTAGAGATTCAACGTCTCTATCAACTGCGCGACGGGCCCCGAATGAAGTTATGTTATATTTCCTTAATCCATGAATTTTCAATAATGGCTCATATCATCAGAGGAAATGAAATGCGGTTAGCAAAATGTTCAGCTGCGAATAGACGCTATTTTGCTTTCAGCACAAATATTGAAAAAGTTTTTTGGGTGGTGATTAATAATTATACGAAAATAATTATAGGAAAAGGAATTTCATACAACCTGGGCAGTCCATTATCGGAAGGAGTACGATATATATATATATATATATATATATATATATAAATACATACATATATATATATATATATATATATATATATACGAATAAGTAGTTAATAAAACATGTTTAAAAACACTTTGAAATGAGTTAAAAACATATTTAATTTTAAAAAGGAAGCACTAAATAAGTGGATAGTCCTTAATCCGCGAAGTTTCGAAGAAATACTTTCCTTCTCGTCAGAGGGTAGAATTTAGAAAAAATTCGGGATCGGATTTTGTTTGCAAAAGTATTAAATGAAACTACAAGTAAGTAATAGATCTTACTTGGTAACAAAAAGTGAAGCAGAGGGAATAGGGTGAAGAAAAAAGTGAATTCATGTGAATGGGTAGTCTGGTGAAGGGTAAAATATCCAATTATATATATATATATATATATATAGTCATCCACATACAGTACTGTTTCGCTGTTTCACAGCTCATCAGTGCGGCTAGACAGGCAAGTTCTACACACAGTATACAGCAGTAGTAAACTGAAGAAATTTAAATCTAATGTAAACAGATATCTCGCTGCTCAACTCCCCACAATCCCTTGTTAGACATGATCCCAAATAGTAGCCTCTTACGTTCCAAGTTGAAATATGCCTTTGCTTTGCTTTGTGTAAAAGAAGTTAAAAAAAAAAAGTAGTTCGACATAACTCGAACGTGGCACGCCAAGTACACAGTCGACGTCGGATCAAAACTGCGCCACTTAAATACTGAAGAAGAGCTTTGTTAGTAATTCCCCACGACGGTGGCGGTGGCTTGATAAAAGGGTAGTGGTAAGGGGGGACCATGCAAACAAAGGATTTTAATTAATTATAGCGAATAAGGTTTCGTTCGGTGTTAATTCGAAATGCACTGAACTTCCTCCTGGCATCATCAAAGAAATTGATCGCGGAAACAATTTCGATGAAGCGGTTAATTATTTTTAAACGTGTCCTCGCCGTTTCATGAATGACGGTCTCCTATCAAGCTTCAGGTTGAAAGCGTTTGCCGAGATATACTGGCCGCATCTTAATTTAAGTGCGTCTAAGCATTCATAAAAAAGGCTTTGTCTGTCAGTACATCAGTCTGTCTTGGTGAATTTTGAAATACGATTTTCGTTACTAGACGAGACAATCAAGTATGCTTATTTTATTTAAGATGCGTCCCAGTGTCTCTATAAGAGAGTCTATCTGTCAAACATAACTTTAAATTATGTGACGAGTTTTAAAACCTCAAGCAAGGCATATTTGAACGTAAGGAGCCTATCAAGGGGTTGTAGGAAGTTGAACAGTGAGATGTCTGTTCGCATTAAAACTTCTACAGGTTAGTACAGTCAGGAAAACAGGATACAGGGAGGGCATTCCAGAGTCTAGCAGTCCAAAGCAAGGAACCACTAGAGTAGAAGGTTTTCCTGCGTCTAGGGACCTCAACAATAAATGGGTGGGATTTTGCTGCTTGTTGAGTTAATCGGAAATGTGTACGTCGAAGGGGCACAAGTGCTATGAGTTCATCAGAGCACATTGCATTAAAGTCACACCCTTTCACTGTTGAGGTCCCTAGATGCTAGAAAGCTTTCTACTCTAATAGTTAATTCCCTCGAACAGCTAGATTTTAGAATTCCCTTCCTGTTACCTGTTTCCCTGACTGTGCTGATATGCAGAAGTTTAAATGTAGCGTAAACCAACATCTTGTTAATCTTTGCTAGACATGGTCTCAAATAATAGTCCCTTATGTCCAAGTGGCGAAATGCCTTGTTAGAGCTGAATCTGAGTGTAAAAACAGATTAGTTCTAACGCAGATACAAGGATGCAACATTGCGGCGTTTAATTGTAAAATGAAATTTCTAATCAATCTGTCACGTTTAAACTGGAGATAATATTTTCAGATACTCCTACTAACATTTGATATGCTAATGGGTCAATACATACCTAGACTAAAAGCCGCTCGAGGATATGGATTAATAAGATTGTCAGTTGGATGATCTACAACAGGGTTTCCTAAAGTGCGCCCCACGAAGCCTTGGGGCTCCATGAGTGAGGTTGATGGGTCCCGGAACCCTTTTCTTAAAGAGGACCAAATGCTTTATACGAAAAAAATAAATGACTGAAGACATTTAATTATTGATTTTTTTTTACTAGAAATAGATATGATACATAACTACAGGTGTAACGAGTTTCGGGATGATTCATGAAAAATAAATCAAAAATAAATTAACGAAAAATGCAACAGTTTTTGATTAATCAAAAAACAGAAAATGGTAGTAAACGTTATCATTAATTAGTGTTAAAAATTGTAATTAACGTTTTTCATATTTATTTTAGAAATTATCTGATTATTGCTTCGTGAAAAACTTTGCATTGCTCACGGGCTCCTTGGTGGTCTGGAGTTTGAGAAACCCTAATCTACAATATATAGAGAGATTCGAAAACGATGGGTGGAATGGAAAAATTTACTTTCTTAAGAGGATAGCTAGACAAATATTTATGCTTTTCACCTCGGAACAAAGTGTAGCATCTGTTCTGACACTGCACATCGATTTTCTGTCCTGTATGTGAAAAAGTAAGCCATTTGGACTGAGACAAATTTTATTTGTACCACCTCAGCTTACAATCCAATGCTCGGCAACTTCAGGTCGGCAACTTCCGGTAGGTTATGTAAGTAACCGGAAGATGCCGAAATAATTAACCAATCAGCTGTCAGAAGGCAAATTTTTATTAAAGCGTGAAAGTTATTGAATGAAAAAACATTTTGAAACCGAAAATGACTCCCGGCGTACTATATCGACGTGAAATTTTACCCTTTCCTCCATATTATGAATGGTTTTAACCTGCCGGAAAATGCCAACGAGAAATTACCAGAAATTTGATCGTAAATAAAATAACCGCCATTTTGCCCCAATCCATAGTGCACTATTTTGGACATCTGAGCTTTCCCCATATTAAAAATCTACCTTGTTGTAACTCTTGATGCCGACACTGTTGTAGTTAGCAGAGAAGCAGTCCAATGGTACTGCGTCTTGAAAAAAAAACTCTGCTCATATAACTTCCTTTGGAGTTTTAGGTAGACAAAGAAAGAGAAATAATGCAATTAATAGTGGTTGTATGTAAACGAGTAATCTTTGTGAATCTATTACATGAGGAAACGAGAGATTAGAGTTCAGTCAAGTACCTACCATGATCTCTCTATAAAAGACTATGGCAGTTCGACTTAGTTGTAGCATGACATTTGCATCCATAAACGCGCAGATTGTATGGACGCATCTTAAGGAGTGATGCGTTCCTGTCTTGATTACAGATAAAACGTTAAAGAGAACAATAATTAGGCCGCCATCGTTTTGATCGCGTCAAATCGTCATATTTTGAACGACTTTTCGTGATGGGGTCGACGAAGCACAAGTTCATTTATCGCTGATCACTACGCTGAGTTCAATCGAAAAGCTTTGAGTGCTTCCGGTAGAGGAGAGGTTCACTCCTGTAACACTCTTACTTCAAAATCAGTTGAGTCCATTATGTAGCTAACGTGAATGAAAAAAAGTAAAAACTATATAAAAATATCAGTCCATTTTGTAGTCATTTTTAAATCTCTTTTTCATCCTAAACAAGGTGTATTGCAACTTGTGTTGCGTCTAACAGGCGACTGTGAGGAGTTGACAAGCGAGATGTCTGTTCACATTACATTTAAACTGTGCAGGTTAGTACCACCAGGAAAGCATAAAACAGGGACGGAATTCCAAAATCTAGCAGTTGGAGGGAAGAAACTATTAGAACAGAAAACTTTCCGGTATCTAGAAACCCCAACAGTGAAGGGGTGGGATTTTGCTGCTTTTCGAGTTAGTCAGAGGTATATGCGTCAAGGAGAGCACAAGTGCTATGGGTTACTCAGAACATATTCCATTAAAATACTTGTAACACAGGCACAGGTATGCGTTCTTATGAAAATGAAGTCGTACAGAATTACTGGACTAATACTTATCATAATTAGATCTTTTTTGAAAAAAAAATCCAGTTTTTTTTCGATGTCTCTACATCCGAACAATAAAACACTAATGCTGGTGTAGGTGTGTCAGAAATTTTGTGAAAAATATTGAATAATTCGACCCACTGTCTTTCCAAGCTTATAACTACTCGAAAAATGTAATTCAACCCCTAATTTTTATTTTCAATTAAAGGAGCAAGGACCAAGGTTTCATTAAAAAAAAAACAAAAACAAAAAAATAAACAAACAAACAAACAACGTGGTTTTAAAAAAAAGGTTTTAAACTTCGGACTTTACAGGTAAATTTCTAAAAAACACTACTTTTTTTTTGTTTTAAATTTGAATATATAATTTATTGCTCTTTTATCTTCAATTTGTAATAAAGTCGAAGCTGGATTTGCCTCTCCGGATGCAGGCCTGAGCGACTTATAAGAAGACATATGTTCGCTCAGTTACTAGTCTCTCGGCGTTGCAGGCAAAGTTCGACAGAAAGTTGAGCCAATAGGGTCGGAGCCAGCGCAGCTGCAGGAGTGCTTCACTATTCGTCTGTGGAACTTCAAATCGGATATTTTGTCAGGGTATTCTCCCTTAGCGTTTGCATTTTTTTAGGCATTCACATGGCAGTGGAGCTATTTTCCCAAAGCTGGTTCAAATTTGAAAATATTTCCAAGTTTGACGAAAATAACGGGGATCCTCATTGTAGTTGTGGTTGCATCCAAATAAATGAAATGCATATTCGAATATTTCATTAACTTTCTCTTTTATTTCTCAAAGATGGAATCAGTAAAGACGTTAGAAATATTCATTTTTTCCCCATTTATTGACAAGTTGTGGCACGATCAGCCGGTCACTGGCGGGTGACCGACCCACGTGTTACACAAAATGTCTTAGAAACGGTCCCATAATGGTGTGACGATGGGCCAGCCAATGGGGTCTGAGTATCAATAGGAAAAACATGAGATGTTGGATGCGGGTGTGCGTGGCTCTTTCATTCTCTCAAGATGTCTTCACTCTGGTGGCATTCTAGCTGGAACTTTCTTCGTCTTCAGGCCCGCTTCCTTCTTTAATGCAGACATTTATGGCAAACACAAATACGCACAACACAGGTCGCAATATATATGAGAAATATAATTAATTAATAATTAACTATTTATTTTATAAATTAATTAATAATTAACTATTTATTTTATAAAATAGTTAATAATTAACTATTTATTTTATAAAATGTATACAATAAATAATAAATAATAAATTTTTATAAAATGTATACAATATATATATATATATATATATATATATATATATATATATATATATATGTATATATATTACAATGTAAACATACAATTTACAGATCCTACAATTGATTTTTACGATTACTTCATTAAAACTAACTAACTATCATTAACTAGTGTTGAGGGAGAGGGGATGCACCCCCTCCCTCATTTACGGAAAGGGAAAATAACACGTGCTTACCACATGCTGTCCGGACGAAAAAGAAGTTGAGAAAAGGAAGGGAATTATGGCATTGCATTCTGGTTGCTTATGTATCCCTCCGCCTACGACCAAGTCACGGCCATACAGGAGGAGAGTGTTAACAACCACCAAAACCGGGACACTAAGACATAGTGTCACAAACTACGTTATGTTGTATTGTCTATTTATAAAGGATTGAGTGTTTAATTATCTTACCAGATTTAATGTCGTTGTGTGAGTGATCGTCTAGTTGTCTTTCTATTACATATGTTCATATGCTGTTAAGTGTGAATATGTGTGTGACATGTCATGTATTTTCAGACATACCTCTGCTTCTTGGTCCATCTAGAACATCTCGTCTGGGAGGTAGACTGGTACCTGTTTTTGGGGACGAAGATTTATTTCACTCCAAGATAAGAAATTGGGTCTATGGTTTTTTATTCACCTTCCAGATCGATCGCAGAAGAATGGAAAGTGAATTTGGCCTGTGTGGTTTTTTCTTCTAGGTCTTATTTCTACCACGTCAGCGTTCTCCCCCCCCCCAGCGAAGGGGAGGAGACAACGGTGAAGCCGTCCGCTCTCTTCCAAGTCCCAACCAAATCTCCTCGATTCAGCTAACCTGATCACATGACTCACACGCAATCAAATCAGCTGATCTTGACTTCCGGTCAACGTGTCTACACTATAACTCACACATCTCCCCCTCTCTCTCTCCCCATCTCTCTCTCTCTTGGTCCATTCTCCAACAGTTATAGTATATCTTTATCTATCTCAGAGTCTTATTGGATTCCAGGACAAAAATTCATCTAGTCTGGTGGAGTGTCCAGCTTAGTGTTGTAAACATATATAATATGCAACATCACTTTTGGACATCGAATACAATTTTATTCTGAATATTTTTACTTGAAGAGGAAAGTATCTTTGTGTCAGCTTGTCCTATATAGCCTCTATACAGAGAGATCGTAAACATCCGGACAGATTTGCCGTTTAATTGCACAAATAGCCTCGAAGCCTATTATCACAAAAAGGGGCACATTGGGTCGACACCAGTAATTGTAGCGATTAATGTGAACCACGTTCTTTAACAAATAATTAAAAAATGAAATAATGAAAAATTAAATTTTAAAATGATTAAATGTGTTTTATTTTATAATTAAAATTTTTTATTTTATAATTTAAAATTTAAATTATTGAACAATACAAATGATACAAAAAAAAGAAAGAAAGAATGCAATATGAAGTTTTAAACTTCATCTTGCATTCTTTCTTTTTTTATTTGTTAAACAACGTGATTAATTTAAATTAAATTTTAATCATAGGATTACATTTTCAATAATCACGTAAATATAAACATACGTTTGTTCACATTAATCGCTATATACCGGTGTCGACCCAACGTGTCCCTTTCTGTGATAATAGGCTTCGAGGCTATTTGTACAACTAAACGGCAAATCTTCCGACACTCGATGATAATGTCTAGTAGGAAAGTTCAAGTTCTCTTTCAGTGAGGAATGTGGGTGGAATGGAGGCATAAACCGATAGTTAAATTTACTGTTCCCAAGACAAAAATTAACAAAACTTTCCACCATCGATTGGTAATTGCACTCAAGCTTTATGTTCATCATATAAAATCAACAGTGGGTTCTTTGACATGACAGGCGCGCCTTTGAAATAAAGGTTCATGTTCAGAACACAATTGAAGCATGATACTTAACTTTTGCATTTCAGACTTTAATTTAAGCCATTATATCTAAAAGTCTCCTTGCCATCAGACGAAGAGGAGGTTGATGCTGATGTTGAAGTGTCTGAAGAAGAGCCTATTCGACGATCGCACCGTGAACGAAGACGCCCAGCGTGGATGGCGGACTATGATACTAATTATTGATCTTAGAGATCAAGGGGGCGTGTGGTTAAAAGTAAAGAACCTTACCTCATGCATCGTGCGGCTCGTGTTAGGAAAGAAAAAAAAGAGAAAATAAAATGGCCGCCCACTGGTATTTATGGACTGATGATCACGTGATGTGAAAAGAGGGGGGAGGGGTATGCAAATGAGATGTGGTTGGGTCTCTTTATAAAAGAGCCGTCTTCTTTATTTTGGGCGTTAGTGTGGAAAGTGCAGAGAGAAGAGAACAGTTGGATTTGGAGTTGGATTTGGAGTTGGAGTTGAGTTCAAATTTAACGTCAGCCATTATATCTAAAAATAATTTCATAAAATGAACGGTAGATTCTCTGCAATCTAATGTAGAACACAATGTATTGTGGACTGAGTCACGACAAGAGGAATGTGAAGCATCCTCCCGGTGAACTGCGATTGACAAGAGCAGGAAATCAATCACTTTGATTGAACAATGGACGATTTCACAGATTTGGATGACAATCAAAATATGAGTGTAAACCATTCGTTAATCATTATCCAATCCCGGACAATACCGGATCCTACTGCTAGTATATATATATATATATATATATATATATATATATATATATATATATATATATATATATATATATATATATATTGTCCTGGGTATGACGTAAAACTACATCCGGCAACGAGGCACTGGTGAGGGAGCTCCAGGGTTTTGGGGAGAATATTACGACCCCTTAGTCGTTGTAGTGCTGGGTCACCATTGGACAAGATGTAGTACCCACTAGCCCCCCCCATTTAGGGTCACAAAAACCCAAGCCTGGTCAACGATGCTCTTGGCGGATGAGGAGAGAATCCCATGATCACTGGACAAGAAAAAGACAAGATATTTTAGTAAAAGATATAATAAATTTATAATTTAAAATATTGCAGCATTAAGAATTAAAAATTCAATTTAACATTATATATAAATTCTTTTCTGTTTTATTTTTACCATATTACTTTTTATGCTCGCATGTTTCTACGTAATCCATGGTTTTTCTAGACTTTGCTTTGAAATAATATTTTCTTTTTTATGTTCAATATTATTAGTATATATTGCGTTCAATATTGCCAACAATCCACAAAAAAATTGTTACCAACTTCTTAAATTGGTTAAATAAAAAAATCAAATAAAAGATGTAATTAAGTTAATAAACAGAAAGAAGGGATAAAAAAAGAGAGAAACAGAATTAACGGGCGACGTCTTAAGTTAAATATTATCAGCCCTAGCACGGTAAAGAGCATCAATGTTGTTAACAACCTAAATAAAATGGCATGCGAGCGACATTCCTACTATGATTTATGAAGGTGTCGACGACGAAAAAGTTGCTACGGTAACCAATCAGAAAATATCGTCTCTAAAACTTTAATGTTGAAAAAGTTGCTCAAATAAACAACAGCCAATCAGAAGGGATCGTCTCTCATGTTCCTTATTAAATCTGAGAATTTTTGAACACCAGTAATTTTATTATAACTTTTGTTTTAATGAACGAAAATTGAAATTTTTTATTCCAGAATATAGCTAGGAAGGTAACATATGAATCGTAAAAACTTGTTTGACATTTGGTCGCAGAATGAGTGAGCGGTGAAGCTTTAAAGCAGTTCTAAATGAGCAAAACTAACACTTAACCGTATATTCAAACACGATAGTGTTTGAATGATAATTATAAATATAAACAATTATTTTAATACCTGCAGACACTGGTGTTTCGTGCTTTCGCAATCATCAATTGATTAAGTGATAATTACCGCTGGTCGACAGATTCGAACCCAATAACAAATCATTCTTGACTCTATAAGCTAGGAAGTTCCCTCTAGGCGGCCAGCAATTTACACGAAAATTAAGAGAAATTAAACATTTATAAATGCTAAATGCAGGCATAACATAGTAAGCAGTCATAAAGCATTCTACACCGGATGTTCGATGGTGTATATCGTTAGTTCACTGGCTTTTTTTTAATTCACCAGACAGGACTCAACTTTAAATATCTTAAAGAGACTTATAAATATTAACAATTATTTTTAATATCTACAAACACTAGTGTTTCATGCTTTCGCAATCATCAGAGTAGGAAATGATAGTTATTGGTAATCAAGCGAGTGTATAAATAGCGAACATATATTCCCATATAAAATCATTTAAGGAAGCAACAAGAAGTATAAGTTCTAGTTGTTTATTTAAAAAGTTGAGTTCCTGGACCACAAAAGCCCAAAATGTGCTGTAAAGCAAATAACATGTTGAAACGAAAATCTATGAAAACAAAACGGTTGGAAGCCAGAAAAATAATTAAAAAAGAATATTAGAGAAATTATAAATCGATTTTTCCAATGTTGGGATTTTTTTTTATTCGAAATAATTGAATCAGATTCGCTCAAGGAATATGATGTGGAATAACCGCATGAGAATGCATTGCCTCTTGATTTATTCTGCGATACCATTGGAATGTTCACCTCCAGTCGTATTTCTTAGATTGGTTTAACGAATTCCAACAAACTAAAAATATAGCAGGATCAACTGAAACCGAAATAAGGTTTTTGAATTTTTCAGATGAGGATTAGTCGTTGCAGATTCCTGAGTTCGACAAAGAAAATTCCCGAGTTCCACAAGATACACCTGAAGAAGGCCAGACGTTACATCGACCGAAACGTTGTAAAAGTATCACCAAAAATGACAACATCCAAATGATATGAAACCGATCGCAGGAAAGATGATTGAATCAATCTACTGCTCCAGTAGGCGTCCAAAATCTTTAAGTGATGTTGAGAATAAGCCCGGTGCAATATCCTGAAATAATCCATTTTATAGGCATTGGCACAAGCTTGATTGTCAATTAGATGTTGGCCAATGGCAGATTCCAAAGCAGAAGGGCGAAAACGACGTGGCTTGCTGAGTCTAATTTCTGCCGGTTTATGTTGATGCGTGTCTGTAAATTTAAGGAGGTCCGACCCACATAGCCAGCAGCGCACTGGCAATTAAATTCGTAAATAACATTACTTTACGTGATGTGGGGCAAACCGTCCTTCGTGACTAGTGGGAATGCAGATGTTATACCGAAAATCAACCGTAATACGACAGACGGGAATACAATTTGTTACAGACTTAATAATACATCTGTCTGTCCAAACACTGACCAACAAACCCAATCCAAGGTAGTTTTAAATAAACAGGAAACTTGGACGGGCCCAGGGCTATATAAGAATTATATTTTTCTACTTGATTAATAATAATAGAAATGTATTACTTAATATAGAGTTTGATGTAGAGCAATTATTTTCTGTAATATTTTTTAAGAGTAGGTTTGAGTTTGGGTTGGCGCACCTCAAAAATGTTAAATTTTACAAAATAATGTGCTCATGTTACTCAGCATGTTGCCTAAAATATATATCGCAAAATTCATGATTTGTTTATTAGTTTAGGAAATTACTGCGCGTGTGTGTGTGTGTGCGTGTGTATTATACACAGCCAACTTTATAGATCTCAATACAGAAAAGAGGATCTTTTCAATAAGACTAATTTTATTAGTTGGTGTTAAATGAAACTGAATTTATA
Source organism: Euprymna scolopes (assembly GCF_053919585.1). Lineage (NCBI taxonomy): Eukaryota > Metazoa > Mollusca > Cephalopoda > Sepiida > Sepiolidae > Euprymna > Euprymna scolopes. The sequence continues at coordinate 193,998,174 of NC_136482.1, forward strand.
AATATATCGACGTTTATATAAGATGTGGTTAATTGTTGTGGTGTTAGTAGTCGAATAATTGACAAAGAAGAACACAGTAACGGTTAATTAAAAATGTATTAACGAAAATACATGAAATTTTTCTGGATATCTATTACGAATAAAAATGTCTTTAACAGCATTCAATTCGTGTTCGCGTTTGTTGGAAGAACAAATTCTAAGGCTCTATATACTAATGTCTTAATAAGCGCTATTTTTCTAGAGGTAGGCACAAATGAGCGCCAATCTATATAAAGACTGGTAAAAGTTGGTTTGCGATAAATTTTAGTAAGAAAAGAATTCTTACTATGTTCAATGAAGAAATCTAGAAAAGGTAAGCCGCCTTCATTCTCTATCTCCATAGTAAATGATAATGCTGTGTGGGGAGAATTGAAATTATCGAAGAAAATGTTTGCTTCACTATCAGAAGCAAAAGTTGCAAAAGTGTCATCGATGTATCTAAAATATATTGAGGGCTTCAATATATTGCTAAACAGTGTTGACTCATAGAATCCTACAAAAATATCTGCTAATACAGGACCAAGGGAGCTTCCTATCTGAACCCCTGTCTATCTGACCGTACATAACGTTATCAAAGTTTAGTTCCACTAACTTAGTACAGATTACAATGAGTTCAACAAATATATTTTCAGGGAAAGGTGGGGGAGTAAGATTGCTCTTATAAAGTGATTCGGCACAATGGTCTCCTGTAGTGAGACATTGGTAAATAGGGTGGAAACGTCAAATGAATACATGAAGTTGTTCGCAAAACTAATATTGTATATTGAAGGGGAGAACTCCAGGTTTTTATTTAGAAACAAAGTGATTAGGGTCGAATATAATTATTATTAAAGGAGAATGCTGGAATCGAACTTAGTAACCAAAAGTTAAAATGAATACCTTATTGTCATTTAGATACGATTCCAGGAATGCAGTGGAATTATCCATTTTAGTTAGAACTATCTATAAAAACAAAACTAGGTCAGAGTAATAATGGGCAAGGTCGCTAGGACATGTGTTCGAAGCATATGCAATGGCCACGTGCAAAACATACACTTATTTGAACACGTTGTGACGTCAAAAAGAAATAAAGTTGGACTAGAGTCGGAAAGAGATAGCGACCGAGTCAGCGTTCAGTTCGAGTTTAGTTGGAGAGAAAGTTAATCTAAGCTCCTTTCAGAAGCGAAGGGAAGGAACACGAGATAATGTAGCGATTTAGTCAGACATCGGATTCTCATTATTCTCATCTCCTGGAAAATAAATGTCTTCATATTGTTATGTAAGCTTTTGTCTTCGTTTCCTCAGTTCAATCAAGATGATGTGTTTTTGACTTTCAAGTGTCTTCACGCTATCCCATCGTCTTGCATAATGAACTTTATATGAAACCCCCTTCCAAAATGTTGTCTGTATTTCCCTCATCGATAATAAATCTCCCCTTCGTGCTTAAAGAACTCTTCATTAACACTTCTCTCTTTTCACATCTACATCCCTTCTATTATAAATGTGAAATCCACAAGCAATTGAGTCGTCGTCGTCGCTGTGTAACCCGGTATATTATAAACGTATCGTCCCCGTTCTGTGAAACCCTTTCCTATGCAACGCTAGGTTGCAACTTCTGTAAGTATTCAACCAACCTGAATGAATCGGTAATGCAATATTTAGTGTATAGAGCATGAACTGGTTCTAGAAGAGTCAATAGCCATTTTACTAGGGAGTGTATACCCTCCCATGTTTATTCAATCCATTTGTATGCTTTTATGTGTGTATGCATCTATCTGTACTCTTGCCAAATAATTTGTATTCATATGTATTTCTATATATATAATTTATGTAAATTATACATATTTATGTGTGCGTATATATATATCTGTGTGTGAGTTGTGGTATATTAGTATATGACTGTGTGCATATATTTGTGTATTTTTGTATGTATGTGTATACATAAAATTATATATATATATGTTTATTTGTATGTCTGTTGGTTCTCTGTGGGTATATACATATGTATTTTATTATTTTTAATTTTGTTACTATCTACCTGTGTGTCGCTATTTTTTAGTATTTTGTTGATTTAATTACTTCTTTTGCCTGAATATATTTATATATTTATATGTAAGTGTACTTGTATCTATGTTCTTAGTAATACTGTCTTGAATGTATTAATTTGTGATTTAATATGACTTTATATCTATACTTAAATAGCTTAAACTTATATGCATGTATATATATATGTATATATATATGTATTGTATTCTTTTTATATACATAAATATTAGTAGATTATTATTTATAATTATTAGTCCTATTTAATTTATTTAATCCCCTCTTATGGCTTAATATGTTATATTAAAAAGATAATAAATATTAATTTTATTCTGTTTTTTTTATTATTATTATTACTATTATTTTTATTATAACTATTATTATTATTAATAATAATAATTTTAATATTGTTTTATCATTATTTTTTTCTTTTATTTATATATTTATTTAATAAAAACGCGAAAACTTTAAACTTATATCATTTAGTATAAAGGGCTTAATTAGTTGTAGACGTTTGTTTGAACTGCGTTGATATTACTCGTGGACGTATGTGAGATGATAAATATGTTGGTTGGATACATTCGCTGTCTTTTTTGACATGTTAATTTCTGACGCTTGGATTGTATCTTCTGTTTGTATTTGTAATAATATGTTTCATTACTGAATTGTATAATTGTTCATAAATTGGTTGACACGCAGATCTTTTTCTTTTTCTTTTTCTATATACTGTCAAATTCTTATTTTCTCTCTTTCTCTCTTTAACTATATCTCATCATTCTTTCTTTTCCCTTCTAGTCCTTATTCTCTTTATAATAACCATTATAATCTTTTAACTTCATTTAAATTGCCCCTCCCTCTTTACATCTTATAATTAAAGCTCTGTATTTTAAATTTTTTAACTCCAACTTTTAAAGAGTTCCTACCTAAAATAAAAAATCCATTATTCATTGAACTTTTGAATAGTCAAGTCGCTGCCTGATGATATCTGTTGTTTGATTGAAACAAGTGGCTATTTGTAGCAGCGGGATGTGAGCATGTTTATATAACAATAAACAAGTATCATCAGCTCTTTTTATTGAGCACTATCTAACAACCTCGTTGAATTCATTAGTCCATTACTTTTGAATATAAAAAACCCCGAGTATATATATATATATATATATATATATATATATATATATATATATATATATATATATATATATATATATTCAAATATATATGTACGCTGTATATATGAAAACTGATAATTGTGAAGCTTAATTAATTGAGTCAATTGACTTTGATTTTATTGGTACATCAACATTACCGAATTTTACGTCTTTGGTGTAAAATGTTAATAATAATAATAATAATAATAATAATAATAATAATGATAATAATAATAATAATAATAATAATAATAATAATAATAATAATAAATTATATACCACCATGTATATATATATATATATATATATATATATATATTTAGTGGAAATGGTAATTAATAAAAACTGAAGAAAGTGCTCAATACTGTTGTAGAGAAAATATGCGTTTTATTTTTTATTACCGTATCTTTCTGGTAAGTTACATTATTGTTTCAGCTACCCGGCCGTTTTTTTTTTGTCCGTCTGTAGCTTTTTCTGTAAAAGTCTGAGGAAGCTACAGACGGCCAAAAAAACAAAACAAAACGGCCGGGTAGCTGAAACAATATTGTAACTTAACAGAAAGATACGGTAATAAAAAATAAAACGTATATATATATGTGTATATATATATATATATATATATATATATATATATATATATATATATATGATTTAACAATTTTTCCTCACAATGTAAATAGAAAACCCGTATTAAAAACAAATCAAGAAAATAATATTGCACACTGAAATATTTAATATTTATCAAATCATAGCAATAATTGAGATATGCTTCCTTTATATATATATATATATATATATATATATATATATATATATATATATATATATATATATTTCTTTTCAAGTGAAATAAGGTAAAAAAAACCCGATAAAAGTGCTCGATATGTTAATAGAGCGGTATATAATTTTTTAATTTTTTATTGAGCCCATAATAAATTTGCATTACTGTTTCCATTGGATTTTCACCCCAGGAGATGAGGTAGAGTACCAATTTCATCGGAATTTATAGGTGGACTATAAATTCCGATGAAATTGGTATTCTACCTCATCTCCTGGGGTGAAAATCCAATGGAAACAGTAGTAATGTAAATTTATTATGGTCTCAATAAAAAAATTAAAAAATTATATATATATATATATATATATATATATATATGTATATATATGTGTGTATATATATATATATATGTTTATAGTTAAATAACAGTTATTTACTTTTTGCTACAAACACTACTTTCATACTTGCGCAATTATCATGTGATTCAAACCTAGTAACAAAACCACCATTTGCCAAGCCTCTACTTCAGTGCCACCAAACAATTGTCACGGGAATGAAGGGAATTAAGAACTATTAAACGTCGAATTCGGGCGAATACAAGGACAATCTTGAGTGAACATTGCATAGACGCTAGTTGACTGTTATAATTCCACAGACAGTGACCATCCTTAAGTACTTTTGAAGGGCTTGATAATTGTAATTAAATAATTATTATTCATTTTTACCTACATGCACTATATATATATATAAATATATATATATATATATATATATATATATATATATATATGTATGTGTGTATAAATTAATACATAGAGGTATAGATAGATAGATAGATAGATAGATGAACGAAATTAAGATACATACTAATATATAATGAATAAAAATAGATACGATGGCATTACATTATAGGAAAGAGAAAAAACCTACAGTATTAGAATAATATCAACGTTTCGTCCTCATTTTTAGGGGAAATCTTCAGGATGTTAAAACGACTGAGGAAAATTAAGATAAAACAATGATGATTCTTAAGATTTTCGTGCTACATATTATATATATATATATATATATATATATATATATATATATATATATATATATATAAAAATTCCCAAAATAAATTATCATTTATCATCCTGAAGAAGTCCCCGGAAAATGGGGACAAAACGTTAATATTTTTCTAATGCTATTAGTTTTATTTTCTCTTTCCTAGAAATTTATAATATACATGGATAAAAAAAAACAGTTTTATAAAAATAAATTGTCTCTGTGTGTGTTAGTTCGTTTCTGATGGACTCCAAAACGGCTGGGCCATTTTTTTCTGGATAGTTCACAAAAATGTATTTTGTGTACCGAGGAGAGTTCTTAGATAGTTTTTGTATCGGAATGCCCCCGATAAGTTTCGAACATCTATAATCGGAAACATTTGATTAAGGAACACTTTGATATTGACTAAAGTTAACACTTTTATACAGCCTAATATCACAAGTGAATTTGAAAAGTTTTATTACCGCACAAGTAGAAATGCTCGGTGTAGAAAACCAACAGTAGGTTCTTTGATAACACAGAGGCACGTTCGATATGAATGCTTCTGTTTAAAGCACGACTGAACAATGATACTTGACTTTTGCATTTTACATTTTAATTAAAGCCTTTATATAAAATACTTTTATAAAATACACAGTAGGTTCTTTATAATGCAATGTTAACTTTTTTTTATTACGTTTTCACCCCAAACAAGGTATGTTGTCACTTTGATGTAGGGGTCTACTATCAGGGACTTAAGTTGCATGGGTACTATGTAGAGAGTTAAGTAGCAAGATGTATGTTTACATTACACTTGAACTTCTGCATGTCAGTACAGTTGGAGAAGCAGGAAACCGGAAGAGAATTCCAAAGTCCTGCAGTTCTGGGGAAGAAGCTATTAGAGTAAAAGGCTTTCTTACATCTAGGGATCTCCACTGTGTAGGGGTGGGACTTCGCTGCTTGTCGGGTTTGTCGGGTGTATTTTCGTCGAGATGGTACGAGGGCTTGTAGTTCATCAGAGCATCAACCATTAAAATACTTGTAAAACAGGCAACAGGATTCAACATTTCGTTGGTGGGACAGAGGCTGAAGTTTAGATGACAATTCGGGACCTATTAGGTTGGCGACTCTCTTTTGGACCCTGTCCAGGAGCAAGAGACTAGTAACACATGCACCAGCCCAAATGTAACACGGGCGAATGGTTGCTTTGTAGAGGCACAGGAAATTTTGGGCGTAAGTAAGTAGCACGATAGAGAGAGCCCACTTTCTTTGCAGCAGCCTTAGCAATAATCTCGATGTATCTATTCCAACTCATGTTTCCTGTGAACGTTAAGCCAAGGAGCTTGACCGAAGTGCTCTCTGGTAAAATATCTCTAGCCATAGCTATTGGTGCTTGGTAAGGTTTCATGTAATTATTAAAAGAAACGAGCTTTGTCTTAGCAACATTGAACATTATCATCCATTTTTGCTCCTATTCCACTACAGACTGGAGATCTTCCTCTAGGGTTTCCACCATTACCTTAGATATGTGCTCATTAGTTTTCCTCACGTATTTTGGACTAAATCACTGCGGGGAGACATGTAAAGCTTCCCCCTGGTGCTCCATAGTGGGTTCACAACTAGAGCAATCGATCAATTGATTTGATTGAAAAATGGCCGATTTCACCGATTTCGATGACAATACAAGTATCAGAAATGTTGGACGTTCATTAATCCTCATTCAATCCCTGGCAGCGTCGTATCTCTTTGTTAGTACGTTATAAAATTGTGTAACAGATCAGTTTCATGAATGAATACCAGATTTCTTAACCTCTTTGTGCGTAATTATCAACTGGTTCCTTCCAGTAATTATTAATGATGACCGACGGACGACATTCGTCCAAAAGGTCGTAGTACATGACTTGCCAATTAGAGAAAAAACTGTCAATTTTGAAAGATTAAAAATGTTAACGCATATCGATTTCTTACTTCTGTAGAGTTTTCTCTCGACTCGAGACGATTTACATAGTATCACCTGCTAGTCCCTTCCCACCCTCCTCTTTCGGGATCGGCTTGTTGATGATTTGAGATCACCTTAACCTTTTCCAGTGTCAATTTGTGATGGTCAGTGCATTTAATTGCTTCTTCGATGTCGAAACGGTCAAGTTGTATTTATTAACGCATCAGAGAAACATTCCTTTACTTCTGCTGTTTTTTTCCAACGATAGACGACATCTACAGGTGAATGAAAGCAATTTACACGGCGATGTGAACTTTTCTCATTATATTTCTTCTCTATTTTCCTATCGTAATGTGATTCATCTGTCTTTTTATCAGTTTATTTTCTATATTCCCATGTATCGGAATCTCCCTCTCTAATATATATATATATATATATATATATATATATATATATATATATATATATATATATATATATATATATATATATATAGACACACATGGTCCTGGATATGACCTTAAACAATATCCGATGGTGAGGCCCCAGCTTGCTGGCTTTGGAAAGTGTGGAGCCACCCTTCAATTTGCATTGCTCCCAGGTCCACTCTGACCTTTAGTGGTAGTACCTGTTAGGGTCCCAACTATGTGTTAAATAAAACCAACTTGAAAAAAAAATTCTATTAAAGAAATTTTCTTCAAAATCACTGGATTCGGCATTAAATAGCCTGAAAAGGGTTGATATGCCGTAAAACAACTAACCAACCAACCACACACACACACACACACACACACACACACACGCACACACACATACATATATATATATGTGTGTGTGTGTGTATGTGCATATGTGTGTGTATGTGACTATTTCATTTAATCACAAATTAATATAAGAAGATATGATTTTATGCGTAAATTTTCAGCAGTGCTCAATACATGGGAAGAGCTAGGAAGTAAGTTATGAAAATATATATAGCAATCTATATTCCGCGTTTCATCCTCGTGAGAATTCGTCAGGCTTAAGCGAAAAGTTGTGGTTATCGCGCAATTTCATATAAACTCATTAGTATTCAATTTTCTAGTTACCCAATAAGCTTCTTAGTGGTAACCGCGCCCATCCTAATCAGCAAATGGTCGGGCATTTATAGGATAATGGTACAGTTGAACTCAGGTTAACTTTTTCACTTTGTGTATTTTATGAGAAGGGGAGATAATCTTCGTGCTTACCTGCTTTCAACCTAGGTGTAGTTAGATATGTTATTTTTTGTTTTGGTTTATATTTTGGATATTATGTTGGTGTTATTTATAAAACTATTTATTATATGATCATATATGTTTATTTTAATTTATTTTGTTTATTTATTTTCTATATTTATTGCCACTTTTAAGTACACACAAAGGATATATATATACACACATTCATATATATATATTTATATATATATATAACTTTTAAATAAATTTAACAAATAATAATAATTAATATTCACTAAGATAAGAACAGCATGAAGGTTATTTTATTAAGAGAAAAATGTTGGCGATGTGTGTCGGTTAGATAAATCATGTAAGTTATTCAAAATAATGTTTTTCCTATGGTTTTTAAGGGAAATACCTGATGATTGAGCCACTAAAAATGCGCCAAAGACATAATTTTGCAAACGAAATAATAATAATTTCCCTTTTGAAATGTAATAAACTATAAACTGAGAGGACTTGATTTTGGAATTTTGAAAATATATATATTAGTCAAGCAAGTGACTGCTCGACAAAAATATGTTACTTGCAGACTACAATTACGTAATGACGCCGTAGGTTCTGCTTGAAAACACAAATTTTTAATTTCCTCGCCAAATATTTAACGAAATCCTTTCAAATAGTAATAATAATAATCTCCATGTTCTTCTGTTTAATTTCCGATATTATTTCATATAATTTGATATAATATCGATTTTTTTACCTATTTTTTTTACATATTTTCATATAATTTGATATAATATCGATTTTTTTACCTATTTTTTACATATTTTCATATAATTTGATATAATATCGATTTTTTACAAAATCGGTTTTTAAGAGTTTTCCGATGACTATTTATACTACCATAACATAACATTAAACTGTCTGCTAAAACTACTACTACTACTACTACTACTACTACTACTACTACTACTACTACTCTTTATCTCTATAGCAACGTCACTCACTGCTTGCTAGAAAGAAAGAGAGAGAGAAAGAGAGAGAGAGGTGAGCGAGGAAAAAAGGTTGTATGTTTATATATATATAATATATATATATATATATATATATATATATATATATATATACAGGGAGAGAGAGAGAGAGAGAGTATATATAAACATACTGGCTTTTTCCTCGCTCACCCCTCTCTCTCTTTCTTTCTCTCTTTCTCTCTTTAATTCTAGCAAGAAAAAATATCCAGATTGTCCTTGATGGTCGTACATCTAAACAATAAGATATAAATGCGGGAGTACCTCAGGGGTCTATCCTTGGACCTTTATTATTCTTGATTTTCATAAATGACATCCCTGATAAAATTGTTTCTGAGATGGGTATATTTACTGATGACACCACACTCTATAGCAGGCACAAGGGGAAAATAAATGAACAGATATCTAAGGAAACACTAGAGGATGACCTCCAATCCGTAGTGGAATGGTGACAAAAATGGTGCCAAGACTAACCTTGTTTCCTTCAATAATTACAAGAAACCTTCTCTACCACCAATAGCAATGGCCAAGAACACATTACCCGAAAGTACTTCCTTTAAACTCCTCGGCCTAACGTTTACAGGGAACATGAATTGGAACAGATACATTTAGAGCATTGCTAAGGCTGCTGGGAAGAAGGTGAGCTCTCTCTACTGCACGAGAAAACTACTTACGCCTGAAAGTATCCTGTACCTTTATAAGGCCACCATTCGCCTATGTATGGAGTACTGTTGTCACATTTGGGCTGGTGCATCTGCTGCTTGTCTCTCGCTTATTGACAGGATTCAAAAGAGAGTCGCCAACCTGATAGGTCCTGAATTGTCATCTAGGCTTCAGCCTCCGTCCCATCGACGAAATGTTGCATCTCTCTGCCTGTTCTACAAATACTTTAATGGTGAATGCTCTGACGAACTATAAGCACTTGTACCCCCTCGATGTCAACACCCCTGGCAAACCCGACAAACAGCTAAATCCCACCCCATTCACAGTAGAAATCCCTAGGTGTAATAAAGCCTTCTACTCCAATAGTTTCTTCCCCAGAACTGCTAGATTTTGGAACTCCCTTCCGGGATTCTGCTTTCCCAACTGTACTGACATGCAGAAGTTCAAGTGTAATGTGAACAGACATCTTGTTACTCATCTCCCTTCATAATATCCCTGCAACTATTGTCCCTGATATAGACCCTACTTCAAAGCGGCACTGTGCCTTGTTTGGGATGAAAATTTGAATAAAAATATATTTCTGGCCCAAATTTCAAAGTAAAATCAGCTATTGTGCACACTTTGAATAAAATCGATTTGGGCATTATACTTGCATTGTTAGAAATAATAACAACAAGTGGAATATCGTCAGTCACACCAACATTTCTAATAATGTCAATTTTCCTTCCGAAATGTCCAACATTGTCGGCATTTTTTTTTTTAAATCAATAATCAATATAATAATCGTTTTTTTATAATGAGAAAATTTATAAATATTTAAAATCTTAAAAAGTGGAACAAAATGCCAATTACATTTTTTTAGTGCATAAGGCACATCTGATTGAGTGTAAATAAAATATTAATTCTTTTTTATTCTAGTATCTTCCTTTTTTATAGTTTAATATTAATAGTTTTCGGTAAAATAATTTTCCAGTCAAACATTTTGTTGAACATTTTTCTGTTGAGGCAGACATCTTTTTCAAGAAAAAAAAATATATGTATAAGAAGAATATATATATATATAATATATATATATATATATATATATATTATATATTATATATATTATATATATATTATATATATATATAAAATAAATATATATATATAATAAATATAATGATATATATATAAATATATATATATATATATATATATATATATAAAAGAAATAATAAATAAAAGTTATAAAAAAGAAAAAGTAAGTCTTTGAATTTCAGCTAAGTTTTGCACGATAAATATGTGTATGTATATATATGTATATGCATATGTTATTTTATATATATGTATATATATATATATATATAAATGTTATTTATATTATTTATATATTATTTATATAATATATATATACATATATATATATATGTATGTATATAGATAAACTATCGTTTCTATTGGACATGTATGGATTTTTACTTATGTTTTTCTTTATTTATGTGTTCATTATTCTCATCGTCATATCTTTTTTTACTCAGGAGCATGAGTATATCTCTTAGTCGGTTGGCCTGTCTTGTTTAAGTTTAAAATAGCTATTTCCTCAATAAATGCACAGAATTAATGGACGTATTTTAAGAATATCCGTTTCCCTTTAATGTCATTCAACTCCTTAGTTACTGAAGAAGGCGGAGAGGCAAGAAGGATCTTGAAACGTTCTGGAAGTCAAGTAGCACTCTATTTACTCATTCCTATCACATTAAACTCTTCGCATTTCTGCAAGCATTGAAGCAACTCACGTGTTTGAAGTTGCTCTTTGCACACTGGTAGCTGAAAATGACAGGGGGGAAAAGGGCGAGAAATGAAGAGCATGCTGCATAGTGCCCCCTTTCTCTCTTTGTCTTCTATCCCAACATGCATTGCAAATCTGCTCGCTAGCTAAGAAGCGACGTCAAGTATGGCATTAAATACCATCCTATCTAATAACATTTTACGAGATAAACGATCATAAACGATCAATTAAATCATTAAATAATCATATTTTGAATTTTTCGTGCAATAAAATGCAAAAAAAAGCATTCTTTTTAATTATTATTATTCTTTAAATTCAGCAAAGATTTAGGTTGAACATCGAAGATTTTTCTTACTTTAATCAAGGCTCAAGGCTACTCAAGGATAAGGGTTAATGAGTATACGGTAGTAACTGACCGACACATACGTACACGATATGTATAATTATATAGATGTGCTACCACGTTGTTCCCCTACTCACTTGACAACCACCGACCCTAACGCTGTTTCCGTGGTCTTCTTTATCTTCCTTTCTGTCCGTATCGTAGTCTCGTATATTAGCGGGTTGCGAGGGGTGATCACGGGTTCACAAGTAAATAATATATAAAACACCTCCAAAGCAAACATATTATTGGCTTTGGGTGCGTGTGAGACACCATCCCGGGAAAAGTCTTTCGAGGCACCTCTGGCGTCGGCTGTCTAACTCCCAACTGTTCTCAACTGTACTGTCGTCAACCGTTGCAAACACAAGACTCCGTAAGTTTTCCTACTGCTGTAAACTGTAGCAAAACTGATTGCCACGCCTAAAAGGATTCGTAAAATAACTCTAAGTTCATTGACCAGTCTTTTACTTCAGTTATCTGCCAAACTATGATCATCAATCTCATGTCAGCTTCTTTTGTGTGCTTTGGTGAACAACTTCAACTTCAGTATTCTGTTGATAAACTTATTTCCTCTTTGTTATATATATATATATATATATATATATATATATATATATATATATATATTTGTAGTGATCGACATACAGTCCTGTTTCGTTGTATCACAACTCATCAGTGACGCTAGACTAGCACCTTTCCCAAGCACCGGATTGAACCTAGAACCGTCGTGTTGACAGTCGGCAGTTCTCCCACTCGACCATGGAAGCAATGCCTGCAAATAACCTGTCCGAATGTGTATTTAAACAAACATCCGTCCACCACATTTACAGCGTTCAAACCGCCAACAAACAATCAGCGAGCCTCGCATTTTTCAGCCAATTAAGTAGCGGGTGAGATTATTTACGACAGTGCTCTACCCAAAGACGTGGGGTTCACCACACACACACACAGAGTAGAACCCAGGGATATGTGCTTTTCAGGTTACGGTGTGGAATACGATGTTTTCCCGGCCCTGAGAGAGAGAGAGAGAGAGAGAGAGAGTGTGTGTGTGTGAGAGAGAGAGAGAGAGAGAGAGAGAGAGAGAGAGAGAGAGAGAGAGGGGGGAGGGGATCGAAAAGTGTTGTGGGGTACAAATCACCCCTATTTGAGATCTAAGTGGAATCAACCAGTCCTATGAATACCATTTGTTTCAGAGACTAGATGGAGACATTCATAACATATTTAACCGCATGCTACGAACACGTTCCTCTCATACCACTTTAGTGGCTCCTGTATTCTTTATGATAAATAGTTATATTTATACACTTTGCAGTACTTGTGGTTTCTTTCATTTGAGACCCCTAGCACGGGTCTACAACAAAAAGAAAAGGTCATGGCATTTTGAAGCAAAATGCTTCTCATCAGAAGAGAAGAAGGAACCAGATTTATAAATTTAGAAAATATATTTCTGTATTTCAGCTTAATATCTTGATAATTTTATTTACTGAAAGATTATTTGGATCTTTTTCAACTTTATGTGTACACACACACATTTATATATTATATATATATATATATATATATATATATATATATGTGTGTGTGTGTGTGTGTGTGTGTGTGTGTGTGTGTGTGTGTGTGTACGGCATAATCACGTTGACACACCGGTTCCCGCTGGATCACGGAAGTTAAGCAACGTTGAACCGGTTCAGTACTAAATGGGTGACCATTTGGGACTTTCAGGTGTTGTATGTACTCTCTGATTATTTCAACATTGTTTCCAGTCGTCCCGGACTTTCCTTGCCACTTGACTCAAACAGTGACGATCAGGAGTGAAGTGGTTGTGATTGCGCAACCCTTGCTTCACAATCACATACGCAGCTGCCCCTACAGAGTGGATCCTTTGTCTTTCGAGACTGAACGGAAGCATCGATATATTATATATATATTATATATATATATATATATATATATATATATATATATATTATTATTACATTTTCACCCCAAACAAGGCACATTGCCACTTTGGAGTAGGGGGCTACTATCAGGGGAAACATCTACTGGGGTACTATGTAGGGATTAGGGCAGCGAGATGTTGGTTCACGTTGCACTTGAACTTATGCATGTCAGTACAGTTGGGGAAGCAGTGACCTGGAATGGAATTCCAAAGTCTAGCAGTTCTGGGGAAGAAACTACTGGAGTAGAAAGATCTTTTACATCTAGGGATCTCTACAGTGTGGGGGTGGGATTTTGCAGCTTGTCGGGTCTGTCGAGGGTGTTCACGTCGTGGGGGCACAAGTGCTTGCAGTTCTTCAGAGCATTCACAATTATAATACTAGTAGAACAGGCAGAGGGATGCAACGTTTCGACGATGGGACAGAGGCTGAAGTTTAGATGCCAGTTTAGGGCCTATCAGATTTGCGACTCTCTTTTGAACCCTGTCAAGGAGCGAGAGACTAGTAGCCGATGCACCGGCTCAAATATGAAAGCAATACTCCATACATGGGCGAATAGTGGCCTTATAGAGGTACAGGATACTTTCGGGTGTTAGAAGTTTTCTAGCACGGTAGAGAGAGCCCAACCTTCCTTGCAGCGGCCCTGGCAATGCCCTCGATGTAATTGTTCCAACTCATGTTTCCTGTGAACGTTAGGCCAAGGAGCTTGAGAGACGTACTCTCAGATAAAGAGTCGTTGGCCATTGCTATAGGTGGTAGAGAAGGTTTCTTGTAATTATTGAATGAAACCAGTTTTGTCTTGGTGGCATTGAACGTTACCATCCATTTTTGTCCCCATTCCACTACTGATTGGAGGTCATCCTCTAGTGTTTCTGCCATTACTTTAGATATGTATATATATATATATATAATAGAAAAATCTTATTATTGAAATTTATTTAAAATTTCAAAAAACATTAAAAACCTGTTAACCAATCGTTGCTGCCATTCATTTTGTTAAAAGAAATAAACTTCGGTATAATAATAAAAAAAACACAATCGCAAAATGGGACGAAATATATATATATAATATATATATATATATATATATATATATATATGTATATATATATATATATAAGAGGTGGGTGTAGTTTACTTGAAGCATTGTATAGTATGTGGTTAAATAGAATTGTAGAAGGCGGTACAATGCAGAAGTAACGGAAAGACACAAGCTGAAGCAGGTGAGAAATTTATTAATACAACTTATAAATACATGTGTACATATTCATATTTCATATACGCAGTATATTTATATTTGCACAGTGGTCACCTGGGAAAGTCGGTCTGGTGGTATGTCCGTGTGTAAATATCTGACGAAGAGATGTTTCTCGAAATATTTTATTACACGGACATACCACCAGACCGACTTTCCCAGGTGACCACTGTGCAAATATAAATATACTGCGTATATGAAATATGAATATGTACACATGTATTTATAAGTTGTATTAATAAATTTCTCACCTGCTTCAGCTTGTGTCTTTCCGGAACTTCTGCATTGTACCGCCTTCTACAATTCTATGTAACTATATATATATGTATATATATGTATATATATATAATATAAAGCTGAATGTGTGTGTGTGTGTGTGTGTGTGGTCACGAATAGGCTCCTATACGGTTGACTATTTTTAAAAACTGATTACATCTAATGATTAAAGATGTAGCGAGACACAGGAATGGGTATGTTTGATCTGGCAGAACGGTGGTTCATTAAAATTGTGGGGTCGGCGTTCGCGCCTGGTCCACAAAGTATGGAAATAAAAAATTTAAAGATTAAAAAATAAAAAAAACGTTTACAAGTGTTTTTGCTATAGATGTACATAAGAATACTTTGATAAGTATGATTTAACTTAAATAGGGATGGTATAATAAAATTGTGGGGTCTGCGTTCGCGCCTCGCGTCCATAGAATGGAAATAGGCATAAACTTTAATAAAGACTTTTCATATCTATCTGCGTAAGTATAATTTGATAATTATGTCTCAGTTTGAAGAAATATGGTATAATAAAATTATGGGGTGTTCGTTCGCACCTGACCTCTATAGAATGGAAATATGTCACAAAGTTTAACAAAGTTTTTTAATATAGATCCACAGAATATTGTGATAAGTGTTTCAGTGTGAACAGGTATGGTATAATAAATTATGGGGTTTATCTATTTTATTTTTACTTTCATCATATTTTGTTTTGGTTTTGATACCCCCAAATTCGAAGCTATCTCTTTACAACCTTTCCTTTTCATAACCTATCATACTTTCATAAATCAGAGTCCATTTTCTGTATTCTGTTTTTGAACCCAGTCAACGACGGGTACTTTTTCTAGTATATATATAAAAGTATATAAATGTTAAAGGTATATATCCATTATAATCTCGTTTAAATTGTTTCAAATACCAAACTCAATGGAGTTATATTCACGGCTTCAAAACATATTGGTTGGTTGTAATTTTAATGATCAAAAAGAATGATTAGTCAACAACAATCATTTTTTGGTTCCCCTATTTATCGGAGAGGGACCTATGTTTTCATTGGTGTCCGTGCGTCTGTCCGTGCGTCCATTATTCCGGCCGATTGCCAGATAACCGTCCAAAATGTGGAGCCTATTGTTATTAATATAAATTCAGTTTGGGTGTGACCCTGGCAAAATTCTGTTTCGAGTCCCTGGGGACTTTTAGAGCTAAAAACGCCCCGTTTTGTGGCTCTTTTTTTCATATTTTTTAACAGAAACTATATCTGACTATATAGTGGTTTTTCACGGTGGTTTTGCCCCATAGCGTTTGATCCATCTATTAGATTTTTCTGAAACTTGGTTAAAATGTGGAAGCCATTGTTTCTGATAAAAATTCTGGTTCGCATTCGTCTGGGACTTTTAGGGCTATAAAACATGCCTTTTTGGAGCTCATTTTTTCATATTACTAAAATACTTGATATGTATGCTTATATACTGGTTTTCCATGGTGCTGAATTCAAATATACATGTTTTAAGTCGTGAAACTGCACCATTAGTTCATTTTCACTGGAATCCAGCGTTCTCAGAAACTCAAAAGGGGTCACAAATGCCCTCAAATTACAAAAAATACACATTTTTGCCCCATAACTTTTGCCCCATCCATTAGATTGTTCTGAAACTTGGCGAAAATGTGAAGGCAACGTTGGCCCTTCACACTTCTCACATTCATCATTTCTTCACTATTTTTTGTGGCGTCATCTCACATAGAGCACACGAGGGGGACCACGCATGCGCAGCTTGTTATTTTTATTTTTATTATGTTAATGAATACCTATATTTTCACCCTTGAACAGACTGAGATCAAATGACAGCAAATCCCTAATATCGTAGCCTCGACCCCTTTTTTTTTTTAAAACGTAACTTGTATTGTTGTGCGATGAGAGATATTCAACTAGATCGAAAGTATCGACAAAAGAAATCGATTTTGATGCAATCGCTCGAACAGGTTTGCAAATCAGTAAGATGAAAAGGAAATCAGTCAGCAAATAAATGATACGGGTATGTTACCAGGATAATCAATACGGAAAATAGTATCGATTTTTTGCTCAATATGGTAATCATCTGATCGATTAATGTAACAGTGTATAAAATCAACCATCGATATGTCTACAGGACAATCTATAAACAACACAATACTTGATATTTGAAGCTTGTATAATCAGATACAGAGATCGATAATGATATGAAAATTGATATTCATATAGATGTATGAAGGTTACAAGAAGGCTCTTGCGGAATTTTTAAGTTTGATTTCAAATGATGCATTTTCAAATAAGTTTTCGTTATAATAACTTTACTTTATATATCATTTTAAAGAATTCTTTTCGCTCTATCTAATCGTTTAAATTACAATCGTTTTAAAACAATTATGTCTTCTTTTCTGAACGTTGAATACGGGATGCGGAAAAAAGCAAATTCACGCATTTTTTAAAAAATTTCAATTCAGGCTCGCGATATCAACATTTGGCTCAGGAACCACAACAGAACGCAAGGCACAATGGTGGTTTAAGAAATTTTGTGGCGGCGACGAGAGTCTTGGAGATGATGAGCATAGTGATCGGCCATCGCTTGTTGACAACGATCAATTCAGAGCTTTAGGCAACGCTAATCCACGTGCAACTGGTTGAGAACTTGCTTCTGAATTAGACGGAACGTATGCGACGATTTTCAACCACTTTAGAAAGATTGGGGGGGGGGAGGACAACTTGATGAATGGGTGACGCAAGAATAGACAACAAAAAAAATGCAGATGTTCGTACATGTCCCCACTTTAACATCATTCAGAATTTAAATGTAATGTAAACAAATAAATGTGTTCGTACATGTCCCCACTTTGGATGCTCTCAGTATTCTCTGGTTTATAATTCACCCCCTACATCTCGGTGGCAATATACCTCGTTTGAGAAAAACTTGAGTTAAAAAAAAAGTAGCTTAAACGTGACAGACCAAGCGATCACCTGACAGACAGAATCTCTTATTAATATAATTGGGTGCATCTTATATATAATCTGTGCGCTTAACAATAAAGATGCGATTTCAAACACTAGCCTGTCGGTCTATTGGAAGGGCCAAACAACGGACAGTACAAATAATAAAAAAAAAAGCAACACCGTTTATTACGTGTCAAACTCGGAAGATGCGACAATTGAATTGGGTCAGTTATTACATGTTAATAAGCAGACAACAGATTGCTTCTGGCTACGATGTCAGGGAGGACACTGGCCTTAGTGTCATCTCCTATCGTCTGTTATCTTATCGTCGATCCACTCGTTCTTACTGTCAAATCTTTTTTTTCGGCAAAATAACAGACAGAAAGTTGTATAACAAAAGGAAAAACCTTTCCGAAAACAGACAAAGCTATAATTACCCTAATTTCCCCTGAGTCCTTAACGAGAAAAGGTCATACGTGCACCCTGTGATTTTCTGGTGAAGAGTCAGGTGTACGCTTGCATTTTTTTTTGCTTTATAATTTAATATATATATATATATATATATATATATATATATATATATATATTATTATTATTATTATTATTATTTCCACAGCCCAAAGAATGGCGCAGCCTACAAGAGCCATGCCAGCCAACGAACCGGAAGTCTAAGACACGAGTTTCGCCCTCATTTGGGCTCATCAGTCAGACATATCCGCACTCGGGATTTGAAACCCGAGCATTTACTGAGTTAGTAGAGTGCTTGCCCCGCATGAAGGAGGCTCGGGTTTCAAATCCCGGGTGCGGATATATCTGACTGATGAGCCCAAATGAGGGCGGAACTCGAGTCTTAGACTTCCGGTTCTTTGGGCTGTGGAAGTAATTATATATAATCTTTCACATTCTGAATATATATATATATATATATATATATATATATATATATATATATATATATATATATATATATATATATATACGTATAGTTAGAAAGTGCCGCCCTTTAAAAAACACTACAGCTTTATTTTAAAACTTTTATCGAATAAATCAATCCTGGTGACTTGATTATGCAGTAGAGCTGACATCTATTTGGTATAGCCGCCTTCAGTCTCAATCACCGCCTCGATACGAGTCCGGAACTAGAAGAATGCCTTTTTCACAAGCACCGGCAGGAGCTCGGCGAATACTCGGCGGATGGCGGCGATTAGTCTGTGTTTATTATTGGGGGAGGTCATGTTGGTGATGTTCTTGATGTATGACTAAAGAAGTAGTCCAAGGTGTTGAGGTTGGGGAAGGAGGGGGGACAATGAGGGAGGAGGGGGCCAATGGGAAAAGGTTATAAAGTTGTAGACCTCCTTCTGAAGCCAAGCCTGGGGCTTTTTGGACTTCAGGGCCTATTCCGAGTCCTGCTTCTATATCGAGGGTCTACCAGCAGCCACCTGATTACCCCAGGGCATCCCCACACTCTTCAGCAAATCCAGATACACTTTGGTGTTGACCTTCAGACTGACTTCGAAAATGTGAGATGGCATGATGTGGCCCTCACTTGAAACCAACAAAAACGATCATAACCGTTGCCGAAAACTTCGTTGAGCTGTTCCCTCAAGAGTTGAACCGTCCAGATTTGCATTTTGAGGGTGCTGGCAATGGTCCTGTTGTCATAACTTGGATCGGTAGAGAACGTAAGTTGTACAGCGGCGCATCTCCAACCTCGCTCGTTGAACATTGTGTTATAATAGAAGACTCCTATCGTTCTTAGGATTTGTATACAACTAACCAACTAGTAAATGTTCTGCCATAACAAAATAAAATCGGTTTTTATCCAATGGAAATGGAATCATGCCTTTTATCCTTCCACCCTGTATATATACTATTCTATAAAAGGAACTTTGCGTGTCTGTGATATCGTTCTCTATTAACTCGAAAACGGCCGGGTCGATTTTACTGAAACTTAACACTTAATGTACCTGGCAGTGTTCTTGGCTTTTGTCGGAATGTCTACGATAAGTATCAATAATTGATAATCGAAATAATCCTAAAAAAAGATCAGGCGATTTTGACCAAAGTTTACACGTTACACAGCCTAACTTCACAAGTGCATTTGAGAAGTTTTATTTCCACACAAGCTGAAAGGCTCGACATATAAAACCAACAGTAGCTTCTTTGATATAACAGAGGCGCGTTCGAAATGAATGTTTCTGTTCAAAGCACAATTTCACAATGATGTGATTTTTTTTTCATTTTAAAGTTAAATAAGTTAGGTATTATGGCCGCACAACTAATAATGCAAAGCATATAAAATTAACAGGTTTGATATGACAGAGGCGCGTTCAAAATGAATGTTTCTGTTTAGAGCATAATTGAAGCATGGCTTTTGCATTTTAAACTTTAATAAGAACCATTTTCTATAAAATAATTTTATAAAATCCACAGTAGGTTACCTAAGGTGCAATGTAGACTACACTATATTGTAAACTAAGTCATTGCTAGAGGCATTTGAAGCTTTCTTAAGGTAAATCACGCTGATGTCGGTTGTGAATAAAATGTCAATAAAAATCACATCAAAATACTTTTTAAAATACTATGTAGAAAGAGGTGGCTGGTTATTTTTAATGCATCTAAAACCAAGCTTCTATCTTTATATCATCTCAACCTGGCACCAATCGAAATGAATGGCTCTTGTCTTGGGGAGGCACCATAATTTGACAAGCTTCTAGTGTGACAGGATCCCCCGTTCAGGTCAGCAATTGACATCTAGCTTTGGTCGTGGTCATCCGGTCTACCGGGAGATCTTCACATGGATTCTTAGCATCTCAGCTTCGTGTTGATTTCTGCTGAAAAGCAAAAAGCTTCGCATGCGTGCCGGAAAAGAAAGTCAGGCTCGAGTTTTCTAACTACGAAAAAAGTTAATTACATGAAAGTTCAACTTTTACATATATACAACGTTCAGTTCGATTACACAAGAAAATATCAAGATTTTCCCAAAATCTTATTCTTTGTTCTCTCGATGGATGTCAGGATGGATGGATGTGGTGACGCCCTCTGGAGTGTGTGTTTCTCTTGAGATTTGGCTTCAATCTGTCTCTTTCAATACGAGTATGCGCTCTTGTACTAAGGTCACGGGGTGGGTCTGACGATACGCTAAACCAATCAAGGCCAGACACGTTTCTGGGGAATCCTCAGATACATTCAGCAATTCGTTCACAGTTTCGCAAATCTGGGACCAAAAAAATGAAATCCTTTTCACACGACCCCAAGCGGTCAAATCATGTCAATTTTCTCTACTCAGAAACTCAGAACGTCTGAGGCGGGGCTCCTCAGTCAAACTGATGGTCTCGTTTCTACATTATTCTGACATTTCCTGTCATTTGTTTTAAACAATAAAAAATATCTGTTCGTTTTTTTACAAAGCACAATAAACTCGCCCCTTTTTATAGGTCACCCGCCGCTGTCCGGGATTCCATTAACGTTTAACGAACAATCTCAGCATGTTTACCCGATCTTACTCAGAGTTTTAGGGGATTTAACCTCCCCAATTGGGAGCAGTATCGCTCCTCAAGACGCTTACGTCATACTGGTTCTGACCTTTGCTCCTGATCTGAAATGGAACACGTACATCAAATCCGTTGCTAAGGTAGCTAGAAGAATTGTGGGATTATTCCACCATACCATATCTCAATGCCGATGCAATTCTCTGTCTGTATAAGAGCCAAGTAGGTCCTAGGATGGATTACTGTTACTGCATCTGAACAATAGCTGCTAGAAAGACCTTACCCTGCCTAGGCAGAGTTCAGAATAGACTTCGTAGCCTAATGGGGAATGTCTCTGTTTTATCCTTATTTTCATGGCAAGTGCTTTTCTGAGCTCCAATCTATGGCTCCCGCTCACCAAACTTTCACGAAAAACACTCGTCTAGTTGTAAACACTATCAATAATTTTCCCCACTCTTTATATGTGCCTAAACCTAAACGTAGTTTTCATGAAGAATGCTTCTTCTTAGAACTACACACCTGTGGAATTCTCTTCCGTTTGCTTGCTTTCCAGCTAACTACAACATGGTCGTCTTCAAGTCCAACGTAAACAAATTTTTGATGAACCGTCAAATTAAGTAATATAATTTACCAAATATCAACTACTGATGATTACTTCGACATTTTCCCATTCTCATTAACCCTTATAGTCAAGTGGCCGCCGGGCCTTGATAAGTGGTGACTCCTTTGTAAAAAAACTCTAAATAGCATGATGTCTGCAGCCCAAATATGACCATGATGTCGCTAACCTACATTGGCTTAAACGATGAATGATGCATCTTCTCCAAGTGATGTTATTTCAAGAAACATCACGAAGCTGGACACTCAACCAGACTAGATGAATTCTTGTTCTAGACCAAAAGACCACAAGAAAGATATATTGAATATTTAGAAATATTTATTTTTGAAATATAATTCATACAATTAATGATTATGATTATGAGAAGAATGTAAAATTTAATATAGGCACCTTTATTCAACACCAGGTGTCATTAACTCCATCTTACATAAAAATCAAATCCTTAATATTGTTCCAAGCACTAATAGTTGGCCAAATTTCATTTGTGAACATAGTGAGATACCTCGAAACTTTGCTATTGTTGGTTGTGTATTGCTGAATGCTCAATTCCCTGGCAAATAAATGGTTCGTCACTGGTCGCACGATGGGCTGCAAGAATTTCTGACTC
Organism: Euprymna scolopes; assembly: GCF_053919585.1. Taxonomy (NCBI): domain Eukaryota; kingdom Metazoa; phylum Mollusca; class Cephalopoda; order Sepiida; family Sepiolidae; genus Euprymna; species Euprymna scolopes. Next base: position 194,021,310 of record NC_136482.1, read on the forward strand.
AACGTTCTGTGATTTTTTTTTTCTCTGAGATGGCTGAAATAGCAAGTCTACTCAACCAAACTAAGGAATTTTAAAGAACTTTAAAGGGCGAATACGTGAAGTTATGACTGTTATTCCTAAAGAGTTTCTTATGAAATAAGTTCATGCGGTTCCTGGTTGCATTGAAAATTTTAATCAAATTCAAATTAATTTTCCTATTTTATCACTAACTGACAATCTCGTTCCTTTTTGTACTATTCACTAAAAAAACAAAAACAATGAATGATATGTCATGCGTTTGGCTCCAAACTTTATAACATAGTTGTATGTAAAAGAAAATAATTTTTTGTTTTATGGTGATTGCAAATTAACGTTAACAATTTTTTGTTTTATGGTGATTGCAAATTAATGTTAACAATTTTTTGTTTTTTGGTGATTGCAAATTAACGTTAACAATTTTTTGTTTTATGGTGATTGCAAATTAACGTTAACAACTTTTTGTTTTATGGTGATTGCAAATTAACGTTAACAATTTTTTTCTCTGAATTAATCATGGGGAAATATTTTTTCTCTTCCTGCTGAACAGTGTGCAACCGAGACCACTGAATGGTTCAAAACTGCAATCGAAGCGCATGTTCCCATGCGGAAATTCTATAGCAAGCCCCACTCTCCCCAATGGTTTACTTCGACTTGCGCAACTGCCATTGCTCAAAGGCAGCATGCATTCCGCAGATTTAACCGACATAAGTCCAGTTCAAACAGACAGAAGTACATAGAAGCTAGAAGTAACGTTAAGAAAGAAATAGCGACAGCTAAGAGGGAATTTACGGAAACCACTAAAAAACGCATCGAAGCACAAAAACTAGGAACTCGTGACTTCTGGAAAATCTACAACAGTGTAGTAAATAATGGGCAATCAACAATTCCCCCACTAACTAACAATCACGAGGTTCTTTGCTCAGCAACCGAGAAGGCTAACATGCTTGCCAGTCGATTTGCCTCAAACTCCACACTGGACCCTCTAAACCACCCCCTACCTCAATTTCCTATGCGGACAGACGCCACGCTAGACGATCTGAAAATCACCCCTGCTCAGGTGCATGCTATCATAAAAAACCTTGACACTTCCAAAGCATGTGGACCCGACCTCATCCCAGCTGTGCTATTAAAAAAGTGCTCAGCCGAAGTAGCTCCAGTTCTCTCCAAACTCTACAACAAATGCCTTAATGAATCTTGCTTTCCGAGCTGTTGGAAAACTGCTTCTGTAGTACCAGTATTCAAGAATTCTGGCGAAAGAACTGACCCATTAAATTATCGCCCTATTAGCCTCCTCCGACTTTTTGCCAAAATATTTGAGACCTTAATTAACCATGCTCTAGTCCAGCACCTTACAGATGCTAAACTTCTGACCGACCATCAATATGGATTTAGACAAGCCCGTTCCACGGCAGACATCCTCACTGTAATCTCTGAACGCATATACCATTCACTGGACAAAGCGGGAGAGGGCAGAGCGGTAGCTCTAGATATATCTAAGGCTTTTGACAGGGTATGGCATGAGGGTCTCCTCAGGAAGATTAGATCTTACGGTATCACTGGTAGAATACTTAACATAATTAAATCCTTCTTAGATAAGAGAAAAATCCAGGTTGTCCTCGACGGTCGTACATCTAAACAATATGATATAAATGCGGGAGTGCCCCAGGGATCTATCCTTGGACCTCTGCTGTTCCTGATATTCATAAATGACCTCCCCGATAAAATTGCCTCTGAGATGGGTATATATGCTGATGACACCACACTCTATAGCAGGCACGACAGGAAAACAAATGAACATATATCTAAAGTAATGGCAGAAACACTAGAGGATGACCTCCAATCAGTAGTGGAATGGGGACAAAAATGGATGGTCACGTTCAATGCCACCAAGACAAAACTGGTTTCATTCAATAATTACAAGAAACCTTCTCTACCACCTATAGCAATGGCCAACGACTCTTTACCTGAGAGTACGTCTCTCAAGCTCCTTGGCCTAACGTTCACAGGAAACATGAGTTGGAACAATTACATCGAGGGCATTGCCAGGGCCGCTGCAAGGAAGGTGGGCTCTCTCTACCGTGCTAGAAAACTTCTAACACCCGAAAGTATCCTGTACCTCTATAAGGCAACTATTCGCCCATGTATGGAGTATTGCTGTCATATTTGGGCCGGTGCATCGGCTACTTGTCTCTCGCTCCTTGACAGGGTTCAAAAGAGAGTCGCAAATCTGATAGGCCCTAAACTGGCATCCAAACTTCAGCCTCTGTCCCATCGTCGAAACGTTGCATCCCTCTGCCTGTTCTACAAGTATTATAATGGTGAATGCTCTGAAGAACTGCAAGCACTTGTGCCCCCACGACGTGAACACCCTCGACAGACCCGACAAGCTGCAAAATCCCACCCCCACACTGTAGAGATCCCTAGATGTAAAAGATCTTTCTACTCCAGTAGTTTCTTCCCCAGAACTGCTAGACTTTGGAATTCCATTCCAGGTCACTGCTTCCCCAACTGTACTGACATGCATAAGTTCAAGTGCAACGTGAACCAACATCTCGCTGCCCTAATCCCTACATAGTACCCCAGTAGATGTTTCCCCTGATAGTAGCCCCCTACACCAAAGTGGCAATGTGCCTTGTTTGGGGTGAAAATGTAATAAAAAAAAAAAAAAAATTAATCAATAAAACACCAACATTTGTTTATTATGGAAATTGTTGCTGACTTCAAATCCACATAATCACACATTTTCTTCTGAACTTTAAATAATTAAAATACAAACAATTTTGCTAAAGTAAAATCTAGGCAGACGTGCATTTTTTTCTGAATTTAAAAACCTAAATAATGCCTATATATATATATATATATATATATATATATATATATATATATATATATATATATATATATATATGTGTGTGTGTGTGTGTGTGTGTGTGTGTGTGTGTATGTGTGTGTGTGATAAAGTGATGGAAATGTATATAAGGAAATTTTAATCGATATATATATATATATATATATGTAATATACACATATATAATATTTATATTAATAAACCACTAGATGTACGCATTTATGTCTGCCTGCCTGTGTGTCTATGTAAATATTTAATGATAAACTCTTGCAGTACTGGGCACGTAACACTGAAATTAAAAGGAAATAGCAATCACCCACCAAGTATGATTGTTTTATCCTTATTTCCATGGCAAGTGCTTGTCTGAGCTCCAATCTCTGGCCCCCTCGCCAATCTTTCGCGAAAAACATCCGTTTGGCTGAAACTACTGTCATTAATTTTCCCCGCTCTTTATCTGTGTCTAAATCCAAACGTAGATTCCATGAGCTTTGTTTGGATCGACAAGTTGAAATGCAAAATGTTCATTTCATCCGCTGACATATTTCTATTTTTTATCTACGCATGCCCAAATTTTATTCATTTTTTCAACTCGTGTAATATTAAATCATTCTTATCTAATTCTCAATAACTATATCGGCAGGGAACGCGGTTGGAGCGGTAAATGTTTCCGTTCTGATTCTAGCTAATTGCACGCAAGTCATTGAAAAAAACTTTGGCAATTTGTACTCTTTATTAGAGGAGTCTCTAAAGTGAATGAATTTTACTGCTTGTCGGGTTAATTAGTTGTATTTACGTTAAGGGATAGTTGTATTTACGTTAAGGGAAGACCATTGCTATGAAAATTATTTTGAAAAAAAAAATTGAAAGCCAATTCCATCTGAAACATTAGCAACAAAAGTTATCGATGCAGCAGCACCAGCAGCAGCAACAGGGGTTGACAGTGAGGTAAAGGATACGGGTTGACAACCTGAATGTGCCAAGTTCGAATCAAGGTCATTCACACAAACACTTTCACTTAGGGATGTTGGCAACTTTAACGTAGTCCCTGCAATAAGGACATAATATCCTTCTAAGAAGAATTCTTAATAGAAAGATATCGGGGAAGCGAATGGCAACAAAATCATGTGCTTAACAACAACAACAATTACAACAACAAAAACAACAATAATAATAACAACAAATACAATAATAACAACAACAATTACAATAATAATAACAACAACAATTGCAATAATAACGACAACAATTACAATAATAACAACAATTACAATAATAAAAACAATTACGACAACAACAAAAACTACAAAAAAAAATTAAAGAATTCATAATAGAAAGATATCGGGGAAAAATATAATAGTTCTCAACAGCAACAACAACAATTACACCAACGACAACAAGAACAAGAAGAACAATAACAATAATAACTACAACAATAACAACAACAATAACAGCAACACTTAAAACAACCACAACAAAAATAACAACAAAAACAACAGAAAGAACAAGAACAATTACAGCAGAAGAACAAGAACAAGAACAAGAACAAGCACAACAACAACAAAGTGGGGCCTTACGTTTACTAGCGAGTAGGTTAGCTAGATAAATATGCAGTTTTCTTAGTTAATACAAGGAATGTTAGGAAGCCAGTTTTCAACACATATAGATAAATATTTTACATCTCAAGAATTCACTAGTAACAATAAACGAACGATTACACTAAAAATAATATTCACACTATTTTCAAACGCCAAAGATGACGCAATTAGAGTTTCGGAACAACTGAATATAGGTTAACGACTGATCAGGACAGCGAGGCTTTGATTCAGTTACAGTTGTTTGGCTTTATTTGCCTGGCGATAGCATCGGCTTTATTTCCGTCCATCGAGCCCAGTGATGTTACGAGTTTAGATGTAAAGACGAGCGAGGAAAACTTGTAATATCAACCATCATGAATGAATTTAAATAAAAGTTACATTTGAAACTATTATAAATAATCGTACTCTGAATGTTACGATTGATTCTGCTGTTTTCATCTCGAGTGTTATTTTCACAACGTTTCGGTCGATGTAACATTTGATCTTCTTCAAGTGCACTTTGTCGAAAGTAATTCGCAATTTGCCAAAAACTTTGCAGCTAATTCGACCCTATGCGATCAGAGCCGCCAACTTCCCATATTTCCTCTTGTGTCTGAAAACACGCTATGCGACCTACAAATATCTGCGCATAATGTTGCCAAGCTAATCAATAACCTCGATTCTAGTAAAGCAACTGGTCCCGACGGAATTCCTATTATCGTGTTCAAAAAACGTCAAGCGGAACTAGCTCCCATACTTACAAAGCTATTTAAGCGTTGTGTTAAGGAGAAATGCTTCTAAACACCCTGGAAAACCTCATCAGTATGTCCCATATTTAAAAATTCAGGTGATCGGTCATCTTCCTCTCAATACACACCAACAGTCTCCTGTGCGTCATGAGTAAGTTGTTAGAATCTATGTTTAATAGAGAAGAAGTCAACCACCTCAGCAAAAATAATCCCCTCAGTGACATGCAATATGGCTTCCGCTCTGCTAGATCTACAGCAGACAGTTATATCTCATAGGATTACCGAATCTTTCGAAGGAGGCTTCCTTTCTGGGGTAATTGGTCTTGACATATCAAAAGCCTTTGATAGAGTATGACATAAAGGTCCACTCCACAAAATCTCAAGCTACAGTATAGCTGGAAATTTCTTTTCAATTATTAAATCATTTCTCTCCGATAGGTTGATAAGAGGACTGGTTAATGGACAGAAACTAGAAGTATTAACTCTCTTCCTGATCTACATCAATGATTTCCCAAATCACACCCTAAGATCATTTATAGACATTTATGCTGACGACACTAACAACTACGGTAACACTTCAAATGCAAAGTTCTATCTGATTCTCTCTCCTCTGATCTTGATCACGTGGTGCAATGAGGAAAAGGGTGTCTGGTTAATTTTAATGCATCTAATATCAAGCTTCTATTTTTCCATCATCAACGCTCTGATATCCTTCTGGCATCAATCGAAATGAATGACCCTCGTCTTGGGGAGGCTCCATGTTTTGACAAGCTTCTGGTTCTGACCTTTACTCATCTGAAATGGAGCATGTACATCAAACTCTTTGTCATGACTGCTGGAAAAATGGTAGGATCCTTCCACCGCTCCAGTAGATATCTCACTGCTTATGCGATTCTCCACCTCTGTAAGAGCCAAGTATGTCTGAAGATGGAGTACTGTTGCCACATCTGAATAACTTTTACTGGAATGAGAATAAACGGAGCTGCAAAATAATGCGCTTATTTAATTCTGGCGTTGCTCTCAGAAGCAGCTTATCCTGCCTTGACAGAGTTCCAAATAGACTTCGTAATCTAGTGGGGAATGCCCTTTTCTCTTCCATGCAACCTCTTTCCCACGGAAGAGATGTTGCGAGCCTGTCTCTGCTTTATCCTTATTTTCATAGCGAGTGCTTGTCTGAGCTCTAATCTATGGTTTCCGCTCGCCAAACTTTCAAGAAAAACACTCGTCTAGCTGAAAGCACTATCAATAATTTCCTCCTCACTTTTTATTTGTGCCTAAACCTAAACGTAGTTTTCATAAAGAATGCGTCTTTCTCAGAACTATACGCCTGTGGAATTTTCTTCTATTTTCAAGCTTTCCAATTGACTACAATTTGATTGTCTTAAAGTCCAACGTAAACAAATTCTTGATGAAACGTCAACGTAAATTTACCAAATATCAACTACTGACGATTACTTCGACATTTTCCAATTGATTACTGTACACTCATTAACCCTTATCCACGAGCGGTCTCCGAGCCTTGATGTGGTGACTCTTATGTAAAAAAAAAAAAATTACAGTCGCCAACACTGAAGATTGAACTTTCAACCCCCAGACGAATGCCACATGCATAAAACGATGAAGAAAAAAAGGGAAGAGATATGATGAGACGATAACAGTTAGCTAAAAAAGAAACGGATAAGATAGGAAGAAGCAAAAGAATAGTTGAAAGAGAGAGAGAAAGAAAGAGAGAGAGAAAGAGAGAGAGAGAGAGTGAGAAAGAGAAAGAGAAAAAGAGAGAGAGAAAGGGAGAAAGAAAGAAAGAGAGAGAGAGAGAGAGAGAGAGAGAGAGAGAGAGAGAGAGAGAGAGAGAGAGAGAGAGAGAGAGAGAAGCATAGATTTAGTGGAAGCCAATGAGAGAGCAGGTAATTTCAGGAATCATCTGAGATGGAATAACTGGAATGAGAATAAACGGAGCCGCAAAATAATGCGCTTATTTATTTCTGGCGTTGCTCTCAGTTGCCAAGCCATCGACGTCGCCTGTCGGCTTCCATTACAGTTCGTAAATGCAACTAGCAAACATTACATATACATAGAAACATCCAATTTACAAGGCGAATGGCATATATGCGTTTATACAGTGTTGGATATAAAGAAATCGATTATTCTATACGAACATAATTTTTATATATTAATTTTAACTTCCGTAAAATTAATATATACAGGGTGAAGCAGTAAAAATGTCGCCCTAAAGAAAACAACACTACAGCTTTATTGTAAAACCTTATTGAAAAAATCAATTCAGGTAACTTGATTCTGTAGTAGAGCTGACATCTATTCAATATAATCGTCTTCAGCCTCAATCACTGCCTCGATCCCGGCTTAAGTGTTGTGAGAGGTCATGTTGGTGATGTTCTTGACATATGACCAAACGAATTCAGGTCGGGGAAGGAGAGGGGCCGTGAGAGAAGAACACAAAGTCGCAGACATCCTTTATAAGACAAGTGTGTCTTTCTTTGTACTTGTGGGCCGGCGCCGAGCCCTGCTGCCACATCCTGGGTTCGCCAGCAGCCACCCAATTGTATCAGGGGATCATCACACTTTGCAAAACATCCAAGTACACTTTGGTGTTAACTTTCAAGCTGACTTCTAAGGTATGAGGTGGCATGATGTGGCCCTCACAGTACATCACACCAATAGCCATAACCGTGTCCGAAAACTTTGTTTTCATTACCCTGGACACGTCTCTGTTGTTCGTGGCAATTCAGCGATGCATTTTGAGAGTACTAACAATGGTCCTATTGTCATAACTTGGATCAGCAAAGAGCATGAGTTGTACATCGGCGCATCTCCGATCTCGCTCATTGAGCATTGTGTAAATGATAAAAGGCTATTACCGCTCTTGGGATTTGTACTCAATAGGCAAACTAGTATATGGTCTTCAACAAAAAAGAAAACCGTTTTTCATCAAGTGGAAATGGAATCATGTCGTCTTTTCTAGGGCGACAATTATATCGTTCCACCCTGTATGTATGTATATATATATATATATTCGCTGCTTAAACATGCATGCTTAGTTATATCCAATAATCCTTGACAGCTCAACTCCCCACAATCCCGAATTTAACACAATCCTAAATAGTAGCCTTTTAATTTCAAGTGGGAGTTCGCCTTGTTAGGTATAGAAAAGAAGAAAGAAAACAAAGCTGCATCAAGTCACATATTCTACTACACCCTAATTCATTAAAAATGGAGCAAATTTACGACGGTCCATGTAATGCTTTATCTGAATTCAGGGATAACAACAAGAACGAAGATTTGGACGATATCACGTTTTACTGTGACGTAGCATTATATCCAACCTTCGATGTAGATTGATACAACTTTGCAACATGGCGGATTGGAAAATTAAAGTAAGGAAAACTTAAGTGAGAAATTGGAGTAAATGTGGTATTATGGTGCTTAGTGATTCTACTTAAGATAGACAGTTATAGCGATAAAGGATGACCAACGACACCCATTTTCCCACACTTTCGGATGCCCATGCCTCATCTATATGAAAATATTTAAACGTAATTTTTTAAATATTTTTTTTACAAATGAATAATGCAAACTGTAGTATCTGTTCTGATAATTCACGTCCTTCCCGTTCTCAGTTCAATAAAGGAGAAATCCTTCTAGACTGAATTAATTATTTTTGAGAGCTGGCTTATGGCCACATTAAAACCGAAAGTTTTGTCTGACTTTGCCCTTGTGAGGAGATAATTAAATAGGAATTTTGCAACACGGTGATCCGCCGGGAATAGTCCTTTCAACTTGATTTAATCGCAACTCTCAATTAATTAAGCAGTTACAGATCGATTGAATCAATGATGATACACGGGTCCGAAACGGGAAATAATTTGTAGCGAAATGAATTGCACGTGGACGAGATTCGAATTAAATAGTTTTCACGATTAACGGGAAAAAATAAAATAAAATAAATAAAAATAAAAAATCACCTTCATGTTGGTTTATAGCCTCGGACCATGAAATTAGGAATTATAATTCGAATAAATTATAAACAATATTTCAAACTAAAGCAATCTCAAATTGTGTTAATTAAACATTTTTTTTGTAGTATAATTAAGCCTTCCGAGCAGAAAGCCACACACGGTAATGTTTTTAATCTAGCTCACGCGAAAGGTTGTTGTTGGGGTTTCACCATTATGTTATGTAATCGAAATCTCTATTACAACGAAATCAATACTTCAATGGAATGTACTCCGAAGAACTCATTGCGTTTGTACACCCTCGACTAAAATCATCCCGACAAACCAGACTAGTAGCGAAATACCCCTTCTTCACTGTAGAGGTCCCTGGATACTGTAAATATTTCTACTGTAATAGTTCTTCCCTAGGACTGCTAGGCATTGGAATTCCCTCCCTGCTTCCTGCTCCTTTGACTGTACTAACATGCAAATGTTTAAATGTAATATGAACAAACATCTTGCTCTTCCCTGTACATAGTCCCCTGTAGACACAGTCCTCGTACGCCCAAGTAACAATACGCCTTTTTTTTTTAGGTGAATAAGAGTAAAAATAACACACGCTTCTGTTCCCCCACCCCCGGACGTAAATATCCTTGACTAACCCAACAACAAGCAAAATCCTACCCCTTCATTTTAGAGCTCCCGGATTCTGGAAAGCCTAATTGTCTTTCCCTTTTGACTGCTACACTTTGAAATTAACTTTCTGTGTCCTATTTCCATGACTATATAGAAGTTGGAACAAGCATCTCGCCCATCTTCTCACATAGTGCCACTGTAAACACAGTCCCAAATAATAGCTCTTACGTCCAAATGGCAATATGCCTTGTCTGGTGCGAACAAGATTAAATGTCCTCGACTGCTAGACTTTGGTATTCCCTCCCGGTCTCCTACTCCCTGACTGTAATAACACGCAAAAATGTAAATGTGATGTAGAACAGACGTCTCGCTTCATAACTCACTTGTGTCCCTGTAGACATGATCCGATAGTTGACCCTTACGTTTCAAAATGGTAATATGCATTGTATGGGGTGATAAAGAGTACATAAATATCTAGCGAAAGGTTGTTGTGGATGCAGGGCACGATCTTATGAAGAATCGGCCATGTTACATACATCATTCAGGGCCCAAAGTTCCAACATAAGAGGCACCTGAACCAAATCAGGAAACACTTCTACGAGGATCAAGATGAACCACCGCAGGACGGGAGTGAGACGATTGAAACTGTGTATGACTGTTTTGACATAGACCCTCCAAAAGGGATGTCAGAACCGAGACGCTCCGGCAGAAAGAGGAAGCGCACAGACCCCTTGGTGGTCTGCCCCAAAAGGAAGAAATACTGATTTTCGCAACCGCGGAAATCAGCTTGGAAGGGGGATGTTGTGAAGAAATCACCCTCCAAATGGACTGTTCTATCCATTATATAAACCATAGACCTTTGATCCCAGGTGTGGATTAAACATCAGAGCGACCCTCGCCTGCTCGGTGACGTTTACTACTCTATTCCGTTGTTTGTGGCTTATTGCAAGACATAACATATATATATATATATATATATATATATATATATATATATATATATATATATATATATATATAGATATATATAGATAGAGAGAGAGAGAGAGAGAGAGAGAGAGAGAGAATTTTTCTAAGTAATCAATCTAAACCTTTATTAAATCCAGCATCATAATGTCAGTGTACTCCACATATAATGCACTTATAAACAAAAAAATAATGGTGCAAAAATAATGTCGCTCAACTTCATGTAAAAAAAACGACATTATTTTTGCACCAACCTAATATTTATTGCTATTAATAGTAGTTATAGTAGTAGTAGTAGTAGTATCAATAGCAATGGTAATATTATAATTATTATAACTCTTCTATGACAAGGGTTTAATATAAAATAAGAGATGTGACGGTGTTCGTGTAGTTAGCGATACGAACTAAAGACTTGGGTGTTTCGAGTTCGAATCCAGTTCATTCCACAAAATTCACTATCACTTAAGGTGTTGGCAACCTTCATTTGATCTTTCCTGTCAGTATCTGATTGCTGTGACGTCATTTCACATGTCGTATGCATTTGCATACACGCGTCCGAGCTCTGTTACATCTTTATGAAAAGCCTGTCATGTTCTTGACCTGCTTAAGACTTCATTGCACAGAATGTTACCTTGATACATTAACAAAAGCTCATCCCAATGTTTCATTCTCTTAAAGAATAATAATATTCTTTTCGAGTACCAAGTTCTTTTCAATTAATCGATCGAACTGAAAAAGAGAACTTGTAGGATCTGATTTTATTCAATGACTAGCAAAGCGACCAACTTTGCCCGGTTGTAAAATACGCTTAAATATGATAATTTAATCAAACCTACTTTCGTATTTTTCTATAAACGTTAAATTCCAGCATGCCATTAATGCCAACGATGGAAAGATGCCCGAACGACGCAATGAAGACACAAGAAGCGACCCATGCCAACCGGTTATAGCCAACGACGTATCGACCCGCTGGTTGCGTTCCCAGGGCGTTTCTGAACGACGTAACCCTCTTCGGGAAAACGATAGTGTCATATTATTATTATAGAGCAGATACTATACGGATTATTATATTGTACTCAATATATATCTAGGCTTCAGCCTCTGTCCCATCGACGAGATGTTGCATCCCTCTGCCTGTTCTACAAATACTTTAATGGTGAATGCTCTGACGAACTGCAAACACTTGTACCTCCCCGACGTAACTACCCCCGATAAACCCGACAAGCTACTAAGTCTCATCGCTTTACAGTAGAGATCCCTAGGTGCAAGAAAGACTGTTACTCCAATAGTTTCTTCCCCAGAACTGCGGGTCTTTGGAACTCCCTTCCGGGATTCTGTTTTCCCAACTGCAATGATATGCAGTTGGGAAAGCAGAATGACCCCGCTAATTAAGTCCCTAATAGTAGCCCCCTGCTTCAAAGTGGCACTGTGCCTTGTTTGGGGTGAAAATTGAATAAATAAAAATAAAAAAAATAGCAATGATTTCAAAAGTTAAAAATAAATAACTTCGACGCAATGAGCCGAAATTGAAACAAAAATATTTAGCGTTCCAGCCTGAGTCGTTATTGTCTGAGCTATCGGCAGATGGATAAAAAAAAAGCTGAAAATCAAGCGACTTCAAGCCAAAAATGAATATTTATGCATGCTCGGCAGTTAGTCGATTTACTCCTGCCAAGGGCAACTGACTTTTTTTTCAATTTTGAATCAGCACCATGTATTTTTACAGGCTGAAACAAAAACCAAAAGTGTTCCCGATGTCCAAATATTTTATATATCAAGTTTCAAGTCTGTGAACCAAACAATCAGAGAATAGTTTGATAGAGACCTTATTTAGCGGAGTTTCAAAGTATGCTGTTCTTGTATTCTTCTCATCAGGGGACAGAAAGAAATCAGCAAATTATATTTGTAGCAATGCTAGAATTTGCTGGTTATGGCATTAAATAAAACTGTAATTTTTATAGTCATAAATTGCAAAGATGTACGTGTCCGTTAAAAACAACGAATGAAAAAATAATAAAAACAAACCCGGCATAAAATTGCATGAAGACACTTTACAAGGTAATCCGAAAGGCGGCAATAATTCTTTAGAAAGAGCCAATTCCAAATTTAAATCCAAATATATATATATATATATATATATATATATATATATATATATATATATATATATATATACATATTAAATTGTGATTCAATGAATTTCAAAAAAACCCTTATTGAAATGAAATGGTTGAGTTTCATATCAAATATTTTTATTATTCTAAGCAAGACAAAGAATACTTTAGTATATTAATCTCCTTAACCTATAGTGTTTCGATGTCTACCATCTCATCAGAGGAGAAAAAATATTAGCAAATATGTATAAAGGTATGCACTCTATTTGCTAAAGTCAGTCAGACATGGAAAGTCAAAGTCTACATAATTAAATTATCTTTAAATTATCAGAATTCCATGTCTCACTGACTTTAGCAAATAGGGTGCATACCTTTATAAATAGTTGCTAATATTTTCTCTCATCTGATAAGATGGTAGACGTCGAAACCCCATAATGAGCTTAATATACTAAAGTATTCTTTGTCTTGCTTAGAATAATAAAAATCTTTAATATGAAACTCAACCACTTCATTTCAATAAGGGTTTTTTGAAATTCATTGAATCACAATTTAATTCATTTGCTCTATCTTGCATATCGAGCAATTCTTATTTAGATCGGATGACTTATATGATATTACCGTCAGTAATATTTTGTAAACCTTATAATTACAAGTTTCCATACCAACTGATTGTTAAAAAACCATTCTGAAGTATATATATATATATATATATATATATATATATATATATATATATATATATATATATATATATATCCTTGTGCTATCCTACATTCCTCGCAATATTGCGCAAAGGTAGAAACTATGCATAAATAGAATTTAGCATAATAGTGTAATGAAACCACTTATCAAATAAGAAACCATAAAAATGAATAAGTAATTAATAAAAGTTCGCTTTTCAAAAGAATATGCAAATTAGTTAACTATCATTTGCTGAGTATATTGATTTTAAATAGAAAAAGTAGTCTTTTAATCTCAATGTCAGAGCGAGAAAATAAGCTAAACCTTATAGATAGAAGAATATATAATATAAACCCCGGGTGAGAGGATGAAACGATTATGTATTTTATTAACCAGTTTATGCCATGGCTACCATTTTTGCCTGACCCCTGCATTACGGCATAAACGAATGCAAAATATCCGACTAGATTGAAACACAGCTTTCGTTGATTCGCAAAGCTTGCCTTGATATCTATTACATCATTCTAGCTCCTTCCACCGTCAATATTTGAGAGTTTCTAGACCAAACGTGCAAACCACATACTGGCCCATTGAGGGAGGTTTATTGCGCGCTAGTATAAATACTTTTTCTTTACGAACGAGTGTTTTCCGCATTTATTTTAAGGAAATGAATAAACTTTCATTTTTCATATATTAAATTTGAAAGCCACCCATACTCTACACAGCTGAAAAAAAGGTGATGAAGAGAATTCACGAGATGGGGTTATTGTTAGTCACCTAGGATGGGAAGTAAGGAATGTTTTGTGACTTGCCAGGGTCTCGGGTGGGGCCGCGAGCTGGGAGATGTGGGGTTGGACTCGGAGTGGAGGTAAAAATTAATGTTTTTGCCAGAAGAAAGCAGTAATATGCTTTCGCACACACGCAACACACAAAAAACATATATATATATATATATATATATATATATATATATATATATATATATAAATATATATATATATATATAAATGAGAGAAGGTAGTGTTCATATCCTTATATATGTGTGTGTTTCTGTGTGTGTGTGTGTGTGTGTGTGTGTGTGTGTGTGTGTGTGTGTGTGTGTGTGCAGGGCAGGTTTTTTTACTCAGACATGGACCAGCTGGTACTTCGGAATGTTGAACACTTTTGCAACGTCGAAATAAGAATCTCACACGTAATACGTATATCAATCGTCTTTATCAACTGAGCCAGGTCCTATCCTCATCATCGAGCCCGGCTTCGTTTTTCAAGATTTTATCACAGATTCCTTATCTGCATCCAACTAGCGCTCATATAAAGTGCTCAATGAGTTACCAGAGCATATGTTGTATGCGTTGGGTGTATTTTTTTTTTTAGTAAATCGTTTTATATAAATTTCCACGCGATATTATAATATGTACTCATATTTTTGAAACTTTTAAAATCATAACTCTTACGTATATATATATATATAAAATGGCCATTATTACCCTGCATTTCCTCGTCAAATATAATCTCCAACTCCTATTTAACCCTTCGTCTCTCCTAATTCTGGTAGTCAACAGAGTGCTCTATTATCAGGAAAAAATCCGAAAATCAGAGCATATTATTTGTTTTATTTGCAGAAAGTTTAGATAAAATAAGTCATCGATACCGTCGATTTCAAACCCAATAATTGGGAACCATTTTAGATACCCATATCAAGCTCTCTTCAGACGATATATATATATATATATATATATATATATATATATATATATATATATATATACTAGCTGGTTACCCGGCGTTGCCCGGGTGTGGTGAGGTGTGTGTGTGTGGAGGGGGGTTAAAGTAAAACAAAATGGAAAATAAAGAATAAGCGAAGGTAATAACCCTGTTTTAATATTATAACTTATTTCAATCGCGGGGAAAAACAGCGAACGTGATGCAAAATAAAGAATAAGTGAACGAAAAAGAAAATGGCATAAATAAACCATGTTTAAATGTTAAAACTTCTTTAAAAAATCGGAAATACAAAAACAAAAAAAAAGCGAATGTGATGAGAAATTTAACAAAAATGAACGTAAAAATGGCATAAATAACCCTATTTCAATATTAAAACTTCAAAAAAGGTATATCTGATATCTAGGCTCGAACGTGCGATCTTAAGATAACGACTATAACGACTGGTCTATGATCGCCTGAGCGTAGGTAGGCCGTTTTTTTTTAATATTTAACTAATTCAAGAAAGAACGGTTTTTGCGCAGGCGTATTTGACAAAATTGTCATGAAGCAACTATTTTTTGCTACCCCTCCCTATGAAAAAGTGCCCAGTTGAGGATGAAGGAATCAATCTTTTTAGCCAATTCTTCGATATTTGTCGTCCGAAGGGTCGAACTTCAAAACGATACCAATTTCGTGAAAATCCGTCGCCCCTGTAGAAAGTTTTAGGCAAACATTCAAACATACATACATTTAAAAAAATTGTTGCCCTTTACATTATAGACTAGCCTGTGTGCTCGGCGTTGCCTGGGTTTTTGTAGGTGTGTGTTGAGATAAAAAAGTTTTAGTAGGCAGGCAGGTTCGAACCCGTGACGCGAAGGTGAAAAAGAAAAAGTGGAGGTGTGTGTAAGGGTGTTGGTTGAGGAAAAAAAAGCAGGAAAATTGCAAATCAGCAAGAAAAAAAAGTGACGTCTTTGCTTTTGCGCCCATCACAAAACCGAAAGTGACGAATGTTTAAATTAAGGCTAGTCAATCGAAAAAAACAGGATGTATGAAAGTGCACAGTTGAGGGTGAAGGAATATTTTCAGCTAATTTTCGGATATTTGTCGTCCAAAGGTTCGAAACTATACGTCGCCTCTGTGGAAAGTTTTAGGCATGCATACATACACACATTTAAACAGACAGGTGATATTTATATTGTAGACTAGCTTGGGTACCTGGCGTTGCCCGGGTGTTTGCAGCTGTGTGCCGTACAAAACAAAAATTTGGTAGTTGTCAGACAGGCTCGAAACCCGTTCCGCGAAGGAAGAAAAGAACGTGAAAAAAAACAACAACAACAAAAACGTGTCGACTTTGCTGTTTCACCCATCTCCAAACCGGAAGTGGCGAAGGTATAAATTAAGGCTCATCAATCGAAAAGAGATATACATACATACATACATACATACATACATACATGTAAACAGACAGGTGAGATTTATATTATACATGGATATCAATACAGCTACATTCCAAATTCCAAAGTTTTATTCATCTTATATATATTTTTTTAACATGTACAAAATCCCAAATATTTTTACAGCAACTGTTTCGTTATCTAAAACTAATGAGTTATTATTATATCAATGCTGGATATATTCGTCACAGAAGCTTTAGAAAACAGGGACTTATTTACTTTAGAAAGAAAAGAAATTCAACAAACGGGGAAATAAATATTGACACTAAAATAGTTCATACTAAAAACAGCTAGAACAATAAGTGTGTCAAGGTTATCTAGTGTGAAACTAACTTTATATATATATATATATATATATATATATATATATATATATATATATATATATATTACTTCATTTAATCACATAAATTAAGATACGAAAATATAAGTTTATGCGTAATTTTTCAGTATTTACTTCAACAGTGCTCAATATATGGGTAGAGCTAGGTAGAGAATTCGTCAAGCTTATGCCTATATATATATATATATATATATATATATATATATATATATATATATATAAAACAAATAATATATACACAACTAAAACTTAACATTTAGTAAGCGACAAAGTAACAATATTTTCCCTGCAATAATTCTATGATGGAATTAACTTTTTAAATTTCTGTTTAGCACCATTAAATAAATAATGAATATACGTATATACAATATATCTTACCTAATCTCTTCTATTCAATAAAAGTCATTTTATGTGTGTGTGTGTGTGTGTGTGTGTGTGTGTGTGTGTGGGAACGCGAGGTTCTTGCTTATAGGTTCTAAAACGGCCGAGTCTATCTTTTTTAAATTTTGCATAAAGGTCATTTAAATGTCTGGCAGTGGTCTTAGATATGTTTTATACAGTAAATTGTCAGATAATATGCCTCCAATTTTTTTACTGTTAATACACACACACACACATACACACACACACACACACATATATATATAAGTGAACGTGTCTGTCTGTCTGTCTGTGTGTTTGTACATTTCCCTATGCAATAACTCATTCAATTTTTAGTCGACAGACTCGATGTTTGATGTACAGTGTACTGATATTTGGAAAAATCTATGTGATTGGTTTTTGACCAGAAATTTGGCTGTTAAGGGGTCAAAGTTCAACGATTTGACCTTTGAGAACTCTACCAAACTCCTCCGACAATTTTGGGTCTAAACACTTGAAATTTTAGATATAGGTTCCTTGGACATGGATCTAACTTAATAATTTGATTTGAGTCAAAAACAATAAATTTGAAGGGGTCATAATAGGGGTCAAAGTTTAAAAAAATTGACTGTTTTGTTTTTGCTCGGCATACACTCCCCAAACACCCGGGCAATGCCGGGTACCCATACTAGTATATATATATTAGAGGCCTTCGAAAATTAAGGCCTTCTATTTTCTTAACTCAATACTATAACATTTAAGAGCTACGAAGAGACGAGGGTTAGGCTTAGGGTTAGATTCGAAGGTGGTGCCACTAAAACGGACGAGCTCATAGTCTCACCTCCATTCTACACTCACTTTCCGAGCCTTTTTGGCTGTCTTGGTTTTTACAGTCGTTTTGCCACTCATATCACCGTCGCCATTATGGAATCGACAAACCCATCTCCTAGTTGTGCTGACATAAACTGCATCGACTTCGTAAATGCTCGACAAACACCGATAAGTGTTCATCGGTTCAACTTATTCTGTATAAAGGAAGTCAATGACGAATCTTTGCATCTGAGGCACGTCCATGACAGTGGTTGCTGTCATAGTCTCACACCGTCAGTATCTGCAACAAGGATAGGACGCATTACTATTCGAAAGTCCCTACATACTTAAAACAACAAAAATAATAAAAAGCAAACGCCAACCCAAAAACTTAAAACACATCCTAACTTCCTCAAAACTCGTCCCACATACTACAAAAGGGGTTACAAAATGCAACAAACCGCGATGTGGAGTATGTTACATAATAATAGAAGGTAACACATACACATTCAAAAACCCAATACAAACATTCAAAATAAAAAAGGATCTAAATTGCACCTCAAGAAATGTAGTATATGCACTAAGATTCACAGCATGCAATAAATCCTACATAGGCGCCACCAAAAATTTCAGCAATAGAGTTGCCTTACATAAGAGCAACATCAAAATTGCAGATAACAGACACCTCTATGTTTCAAAACACATACACACATGCAGTGGAAACAGCTTCAAAATAATGCCAATCTTCCAAACAGACAATTATTTTTATTTACTTACACAGGAAAAAAACTTCCGTTTTAGGCTATTTCTTGCAAAGTACACCTCTCCTGAAAATAAATTTATAAATCCAGTATAGGCTATTCTTATAAAAGGAGATTACACATTCAATTTAATGCGTGATTTCTATATATAGTATTTTTCTAACGAAATCTGCACTGAAGGAGTAACCTCATTTGCATATTACATTAAAGAAAATCCACTGTAATAATTATCTCGATCTTATTAATTATTTGCTTTAATAGAATCGTTTTAATTTTACTATTTTTTGTTTCATTATTATTTCCTAATAACATAGTCGTAATCACGAATACGTCCTTGGAGAAGTTTTAGTCGGGATTGTCTTACAGTTGTGAAAGTTATAATGGACTATACAATGACTCTAATTTTCCTTCCGATTAGCATGCCATATGGATCAGAGACCATTTTATTTAAGTATATTAAAAAAGGGTTGGGATTTTACAATTCTATTTACGCTTAAATAGATTTTACTTTGTTCAGATTTCGTATGGGTGCCATTAGCTAAAATAGAAACCGACAGCAAAACTAGCATTCAAAGTTGGTGACGTTACCACTGTACCAATATGACACGCATATGAACTGGCGAAAAATAAAGTTGAATATACAAAATGTATAACGACTTTTTAAATTTCGACT
Source organism: Euprymna scolopes (assembly GCF_053919585.1). Classification (NCBI taxonomy): domain Eukaryota; kingdom Metazoa; phylum Mollusca; class Cephalopoda; order Sepiida; family Sepiolidae; genus Euprymna; species Euprymna scolopes. The sequence continues at coordinate 194,040,951 of NC_136482.1, forward strand.
CTTTTTTACCACCCTAAAATCAAATTTAACATGCTAATGACCCGTAAAAGTACGCCCCTCCAAAAAAACACAAAAAAAAACAAAAAAAACCCCAATCATTTGAGGCCCCTAGCGCCGCTCACCGACTTTTAGTTTCAGACAGATAGAGTTTGAAATATGGAGGCAGACAGACAGCCAGCCAGCCAGACAGACAGACATATTGCCCTTTATATATATATATATATATATATATATATATATATATATATTAAATAATCAAATATAGAAGTACGCCCCCCCAAACAATAGCCCCCCCCAATCATTTGAGGCCCCTAGCGCCGCTCACCGACTTTTAGTTTCAGAGAGATAGAGTTTGAAATATGGAGACAGACAGACAGACAGACAGACAGACAGACTAACAGACAGACATATTGCCCTTTATATATATATGTATTAAATAATAAAATATATTTCTGATTTACATGTAATTTGAATCATAATAGAATCAAGGGATACACATTAGGAGTTTAAGCCTCACATTTAAGCACATACCTTCAAATATTTGCGTTATTCTTAAACTTACGGCATATATGTCATCAACAATGTAGATAAAATAAAATAGAGCGTTGTGTTTAAGGAAGGTTTAAGTTTTAAGAAGAATAAATCGATAAATTCATAATGCTGATTGAGGTACAGATAGATCGATGTATCGATAAATCGATACATATATAGTACGTTCAGATTCAGATAGATATTAAAGAGGATACAGGTATTTTTTGTTTTAAATTTCCAACCACGTGACCTTTTCGGGCTACACATGAATAGGGATAATATTAAGCATTACCCACTTTTCTGAGAAGGGTTATCACGAGACGCTTATCACGTGGCGCATCCTCGTTGGTTAGGACATATTGATAGACTAACGTACGCCATTTTTTTTTTTTTTGAAAATTCGGAGTAGCTATGTTTGGGAAGCTGGTTGTCCTTCTCTTTCAAAAACGATATTCGCAATGTTTGCAAATAAAAATACCTTTTACTATCTATATACATGCGAACCTTAATCTCTTTCTATATAAATATCGATCTATCGATCTATTGATCAATGTGCGTCTCAATAGGCGTTGCAGCGTACGTGCATTTATCTTTTCTTTTTGTCTGTCTTTCATTGTTTCCCGATGAGCCAAATATGAGCTAAAGTTTATCGATTGACAGGTAAGCCTGGCCATAAGTACTTCACAAGGTCATTTCTGCGAAGATCTCTCTTCTGCAGCAGCGTCTTTGTGTCCCTGCAGACCATTGTGTTTTTATTGTGCTTGGATTACAACATTCCTACGGTGTGAAAACGTCATCGCCGTTTCAGACTGATCATACACAGGAACGGATATATATATATATATATATATATATATATATATATATATATATATATATATCGTTCTTTCGAAGTTGGTATTAGATATGACTCGGTCCGAATATAAATTTGTTAATTCTATATATTTATCGATCCCTATATATTTATCAGTCTTTGCAAGGTTATAAATCTCTATGAATTTATCTTTATTAACTTGCCTCTATACAGGGACGTGCTTATACACAATTTTGATTAACCTAGTCGTATTGGCAAAATTAAATCTCGGAACCGGAACAAAACTAAAGATGACTTCACTACAAAATCATTTCTCTTCAAACGAGGACAGAAATGAGCAGCTAAAAAAGCCCCTTATACCTTATCCTCATGGTCAACATGATCGGCATGGTCAGCGTCTCTATATTTCTCTCGCTATCTCTCGCTATTTCTCTCTCTTTATACATATCATTCTCTCTCTCCCTCCCCTCTGTATGTTTGTCGGTCTGTCTCTCTCTCTCTTTCTCTCTCTCTCTCTCTCTCTCTCTCTCTCTCTCTATATATATATATATATATATATATTAGTATATATAAACATTATTTTACATATCCACATAAAATGTTATAACGAGATATAATATTTTATATATCTATTTTCAGTATTTCCTTTAACAGTGCTCAATATTTACCTTCGATAATTAAATGACGAAACCTTTGTGTCGCTTAACTACCATAAATATATTTTATTATCTTTCTACATATATGTTCTCTCTCTCCCACTCTCTCTTACTCCCCCTCTCTTTCTCCCTATATATATATATATATATATATATAAGTAGGTAATAGTTTGCTAGAAGCATTGTTGGTAAAGAAATAATATATATATATTTTTTAAAGCCAAAAACAATGCGGAGGAAGACCGGAAAAGATGAAGTAAAAAAGAAAAACAAACATCTACATCTGTTTGTTTTTCTTTTTTACTTCATCTTTTCCGGTCTTCCTCCGCATTGTTTTTGGCTTAATATATATATATATATATATATATATATATATATATATATATATATATATATATATATATATATCCTCCAAGCCTCTGACCTTGATGGCGGGGAGACAAAAACTTGCTGCTATGGTTTCAAATCATCTGAAACACCAGGGTACGATTATCAAATAATCCTTATACACTGTGAAATTTAGTTTATGTATTACCACCAAAAAGGGGAGATATGACACATGAGAAATATTTGGGATCAAGTCTCCCCTTGCTGTTATTTCAGATCATTTGAAACCATAGCACAAATTTTAGTTTCCTCTCCATCAAGCCCAGAGGTTTTGGGGAAATATAAGATATTTTGTAATTCATATGCAAAACTAGGAAAACCAATGACTATGATTGAAACATTTTATGACTGTAAAAAGTGCCAAAAATAAGCTCTTGATGATGGATGATCTCCTTAATTTGCAACTTTAAGTGCAAATGTCACATATCCCACAATAGAATTGAAGTCATTACTTTTCCAACGAGCCTTCATTTGTTAAATTCTGATCAATAGTCGCTGAGATGTTGAATTTACAATATTGCTAAAAAAGATGGTCTATCTATATATATTAGTGACCTAGAAAGGCCATAGGGGAGACAACCAATATATATATAAAGCTGAAAGTCTGTGTGTGTGTTGGTCACGAATAGTCTCCTTTATGGTTGACTATTATAGAAAACTGATCTCATATAATGATAGATGTATCGAGACACAGGAATGGCTATGCTTGATCTGGCATAATGATGATTCATTAAAATTGTGGGGTCTGCGTACGCGCCTGGTCCACAAAGTATGGAAATAAGAAATAAAAAAATTTTTAAAAATCGTTTACGAATGTTTTTGATATAGATGTACATAATAATACTTTGATAAGTATGTTTTAACTTAAATAGGGTTGGTATAATAAAATTGTGGTATCTGCGTCGCGCCTGGCCTCGATAGAATGGAAATAGGCACAAACTTTAATAAAGACTTTTCATATCTATTTGCATAAGTATACTTTGATAATTATGTTTCAGTTTGAAGAAATATGGTATAATAAAATTATGGGGTGTTCGTTCGCGCCTTACCTTCATAGAATGGAAATATGTCACAAAGTTTAACAAGGTTTTTTTAATATTGATCCACAGAATATTGTGATAAGTGTTTCAGTGTGATCAGGTATGGTATAATAAATTATGGGGCTTATCTATTTTATTTTTACTTTCATCATATTTTGCTTTGGTTTTATACCCCCAAATTCGAAGCTATCTCTTTACAACCCTTCCTTTTCATAACCTATCATACGTCCATTTCTGTAGGTTGTTTTTGAACCTAGTCAACGACGGGTACTTTTGCTAGTATATATATATATATATATATATATATATATATATATATATATATATATATATATATATATATACTGGTAGCCAAATTGAATATTGAAATGCTCATATCTTTTGTTTTATGGGAAGAAACTACATAAAAATTTGCAGGCTTTTTGAAAATTATAATAATATTATAGGGTTAAAATTGTATGACAATTAGTAACAAAGGACGTGTTTTTTCAAACCGATAAAATATGGCCAAATTTTCTTACATTTGTATATATATAGTGTCTTGGCAAGCAGCTTCAGTTCTGCTGCTTCGGTTGTCTCTCCTGTGACCTTGCCAGGTTACTAATATATATATATATATATATATATATATATATATATATATATATATATATATATATATATATATATAAAATATATTTTAGTCATAGGACGCCGTAAGCCTTTCAAAATAAATATATATCTGGCATATATATATATATATATATATATATATGTATGTGTGTGTGTGTGTGTGTGTATATATATATATATATGTATATATATGTGTGTCTGTGTGTGTGTTTGTGTGTGCGCTTATGTGCAAGTTATGTGTTTTTTTATTAGAATAAGTACAAACCTTTTATATATACACATACATGCATATATATGTACACACACATACGCATGCATATATATATATATATATATATATATATATATATATATATATATATATATATATATATATAGATTTGCTTACCGAAAAGCTTACGGCTTTCCGGGCATTAGAGGTAAATTTTTCTTGTGATATCACGAATTGATATGCTGATATGCAAATGTATAGATGCCGACTTTAATGTAATTGTGTGGCAATACTTTCGCTCCGTTACAAATCTACTCCTTCCCTCTCTCTCCTTTGTGGAGTCTATGCTTTCCTCCTTCGTGATTACGCTCCCTATGTCCGCTCCCCCGTTTGAACTGACAACCGTTGTTCATCGTACAACTTAAGAAATGCTTTTTATTAGCTCGACCAGGAAATTCCAGAAATTCATGCGAGCTCTTCACTTTTCTTTTGTTAACATTTTCAATTCATTCAAAGAAACCATTTTTTTTTAATATCACATTCAGCGTTTAAGTAATTTTTAAATGTTTTTTTCTATAGTAAATACGGCGCTCATATATTCTGAAAATACTTATCTACAAATAAATGTCCCGTGATAAAACATCAACATTTAGGCAAAAGTCAACGTTACTCAGCAACATAACCGATTAATTAGTTTGGCAGAGAATCCCATGCGTACCAATATATATATATATATATATATATATATATATATATATATATATATATATAGGATACTCAAATAAGAAATATATATCTATTTATATATATTATTTAATTTAATTAAGGTAAACAAAATTATCTAATGTTTCAATCTAAAAAGATTTTATTAGGCGACAGAGGTTTCCGTTCCAACTTTAGTCTCTTAAGTTTTATGAAACTGGCCTAAAATAAGATCGGAGTTTTCTGCCGCTTCATAGGATAGAACAATTTTAAACAAGGAAAGATAGGCTTGACTGGATTATCTTTTCTTGTTCAAAAATATTCTATCCTTTTTTCTGAAATTTGTCTTTTGTTCTTTTCTTTCTCTCTTCCCTTTTTAGTATATGTTTCTCTATTTTTTCTTCCACTTTCATTTTTTCTTTATCTATTCCTCGTTCTTCTACCCCCCCTTTCTAACACTCTCTGAACGTATATATCATTCACTGGACAAAGCAGGGGAAAGTAGAGCAGTTGCTCTAAATATATCTAAGGCTTTTGACAGGGTATGGCATGAAGTTCTTCTCAGGAAAATTAGATTATACGGTATCACTGGTCGAATACTTAACATAATTAAATCCTTCTTAGATAAGAAAAAGACTTCAGGTTGTCCTCGACGGTCGTACATCTAAACAATATGATATAAATGCGGGAGTGCCTCAGGGGTCTATCCTTGGACCTTTATTATTCCTCATATTTATAAATGACCTCCCCGAGAAAATTGCCTCTGAGATGGGTATATATGCTGATGACACTACACTCTATAACAGGCATGGCAAGAAAACAAATGAACACATATCTAAGGAAATGGCAGAAACACTAGAGGATGACCTCCAATCTGTAGTAGAATAGGGACAAAAATGGATGGTCACATTCAATGCTATCAAGACTAAGCCTGTTTCCTTCAATAACTACAAGAAACATTCTCTACCACCAATAGCAATGACCAAAGATTCATTATCCGAAAGTACTTCTTTTAAACTCTTCGGCCTAACGTTCACAGGAAACATGAGTTGGAACAATTACATTGAGAGCATTGCCAGAACCGCTGCAAGGAATGTAGGCTCTTTTTAGCGTGCTAGAAAGCAACTAACGCCCGAAAGTATCCTGTACCTCTATAAGGCCACCATTTGGACATGTATGGAGTCTTGTGGTCATATTTGGGCTGGTGCATCTGCTACTAGTCTCTCACTCCTAGACAAGGTCCAAAAGAGAGTCTCCAATCTGGTAAGTCCTGAACTATCATCTAAGCTTCAGCCTCTGTCCCACCGACGAAATGTTGCATCCCTCTGCCTGTTCTGCAAGTATTTTAACGGTGAATGCTCTGACGAACTGCAAGCACTTGTGCCCCCACGACGTAAATACCCTCGACAAACCAGACAAGCTGCTAAATCCCAACCATACACAGTAGAGATCACTAGGTGTAAGACAGCCTTCTACTCCAGTAGTTTCTTCCCCAGACTTTGGAATTCCTTTCCGGGTCCCTGCTTCCCCAACTGTACTAACATGCAAATGTTCAAGCATAATGGGAACCGACATCTTGCTGCCCAACTCCCTAGATAGTATCCCAGTAGCTTATGTTCCTGATAGTAGCCCCTTACACTAAAGTGGCACTGTGCCTTGTTTGGGGTGGAAATCTAATAAAATACCCCCAAACCTCGTCGTTTCTCATCCCCATCCCGTTTAATAATCCCCATTAATTCATCCCATGCTTTTTGTGAAACGTTTTCATTTCCAATCTAAATGTTCTCAAGTCAGTTTTATTTGTATTCCCATACAATGTTATAATGCCGATTTTTCTCCTCTTCTGGTGAGATGCATTTAGCTTAAAAATGTCATGGCCTAAAGCTGTTCTTTGCCTTTTCCCCCTTATTTTCGTCCTTAGTGCCTTGATAGTTTAATAAATTTCGATGTACGTGTTATGAACCCGAAAGTTACTTGCATCATAGATTCTACAAGTACTTTATTACGATTTGATATAACACTCTTGGGAGGGGGGTGAAATAGCGAAGAATCAGAAAGAATACTACTACCTGTATTTGAAACTATCCATATTAATTGGCTGCTACTGTGCGGGTTGTGAATTAACGATGTTTTGACATCGTCCGAAATACCCAAGCCCGATTTGTTTACAAAAAGTGCATCGCTTAATACGCTAATGGTAATTCGTGTCTCACTTCCCAATATGCTCACCTCAAGATAGGGAGTATTATAGTCATCCACATACAGTACTGTTTCGCTGTATCACAGCTCATCAGTGCGGCTAGACAGGCAACTGCCTAAAGCCAGGATCGAAACCCGACGCCCGTACGACAGTCAAGGCTTCTTACGCTAATTCGCTGCTGCTGTGCGGGCTGTGAATTAACGATATTTTTACATCGTCGGAATATATATATATATATATATATATATATATATATATATATATATACAACTACTTAATTTACTCACATAAAATTAATATACGAAAGTATAGATTTATGCGTAAACTTTAAGTATTTACTTCAAAAGTGCTCAATACGTAGGAAGAGCTAGTTAGTAAGTTATAAAATGTATATGGCGATTAAGCTACACTGAATATTCCGCGTTTCATCCACTATAGGATTCTTCAGGCTTATGCTTGATAGTTTAATAAAGTAATTAAGCCTGAAGAATTCTATAGTGGGTGAAACGCAGAATATTCAGTGTAGCTTAATCGCCATATACATTTTATAACTTACTATATATATATATATATATATATATACATATATATATATATATATATATATATATATATATATTTGTCTCTCTACATTTTTGAATGGTATTCAAATACATAAGCAAATAACACAAAGTTCTGTAGATAGCTCTATAATGCGTTACTACAGACACAAATAGTTGTATAGTGTACCGCTTCTTTTCGTGTTGATAAGCTGCCTAGGTGGTATAATTTATTATTAAGAACCATTATATACTTATGCTATGGCACGAAACAAATATACACAAGTTTTGCCCCCCAAAAGTACTTTTTTAAATGAACAATAAAATGAGTGTCTACTCCTAGTAAAACGGTCCATTATATATATATATATATATATATATATATATATATATATATATATATATATATATATATATATTGTAATGTAAAGTTATAAATAATAATTAAAAAATAAAAAAAACCCTGTAAATTCTATACCATATTGTAAATCACAATTTAAAAACATTGTACATTTATTTTAACCACGTCTTAACACGTAATACTATACATATTTACACACGACACGGATTCAAGAAATTGAAATATAATTTTAACTGAAACATATAAAAGCATCCAGATTTTAAACGAACAATAATCAAAAACTGCTTGAAGACGACTGATGAAACTCAGTCGAAAGTACTTGCAAAAACAAATGGACCCAGACGACTATAGAACTTTCTTACACATATTCAACCGAGAAACAAGAAAGACAATTAGAAAGAAAAATTGAAAAACTACAGAGAAAGCTTATTAAACAAGAACACTCCGTGCTATTTAACAATACTTGTCTGAATGAAAACTTGCTGCCTGAATACACAATATATATATATATATATATATATATATATATATATATATATATATATATATATATATATATATTGTGTATTCAGGCAGCAAGTTTATATATATATATATATATATATATATATATATATATATATATATATTTATGGAAACAAGGGGGTTTAGTGCTTACCTGATATACGCATGGTAAACTTCAAACTAATATAAATAATAGCATTTATATATAGAAAATTTAATCCCAACCGAATTAAAAAAGCTCAATACGCAATAGAGAGTAGAGCTTATTATAAGAGAAAGAAAAATTAAAACTGCAAGTTGAACTTTACAATCAAAATTTATTGTTCGACTGAATACTCCAAAAAACAATTTACAAAGTCCTTATTTCGCGGAGTTTCAAAGAATGCTATTCTTATTATTATTCTCATCAGAGGACATAAAGAAATCAGCAAATTCTATTTGTAGCAATCCTAGAATTTTCTAATGAAGGCATTAAGTGAAACCGCAATTTATTGTAGTTATAAATTGCCAAATAAAAAAGTGAAAAAAATGTTGGATATGTAAAAAAAATGTACATAAAAATAAACCGCACATAATATTTCACCTCGCATGAAAACCCTCTCAAGTTGATCCGATATGCAGAATAGTTCTTTAGGTAAATTGATAACGTGTTTTTTGTTTGCTTTATTTTGCATGACGTGGTCTGTAGGTTCAAACCCCGCACGTAAATGTTTTTTTTTCGTTAACTACAAAAAAGTTTATATAAAATAATTTTATAAAAGACACAATAGGTGCTCTAGTATGCAATGTAGAATAACATATATTTTGGACTAAGCTACTGAATGGAGGCATGTGAAGCTTCCCCCCGGGCGATTTCATGGATTTCGATGACAATAAAAATATAGGAGTGTGAAATATTCGTTAATCATCATTCAATTCCGGGCAATTCCTTTTCATAACCTATCATATTTTCATAAATCAGAATCCATTTTCTGTAGGCTGTTTTTTGAGCCCAGTCAAGGACGGGTACTTTTGCTAGTATATATATATATATATATATATATATATATTGGTACGCATGGGATTCTCTGCCAAACTTATTAATCGGTTATGTTGATGAGTAACGTTGATTTTTACCTAAAAGTTGGTGTTTTATCACGGGACTTGTTACTTGTTTACTGTTTTTTGGGAAAGAATTCCAACAAAGTGCTCAATTACAAAGAAAAATCTTTTCAATATAAGAGCATAATATTTATTCAAAATTGTACAGACTGTCAGAAAAAAACATTGGTACCGTCGGTTTCAAGCCTTACATAAGCGAGACCAGTTAATGGTAAATCGTAAATAATGTTAGGCTCTCGTCAGCCATGTTGTTTTCTCTTGTGTAATACCTATGTATATTTCTGGTGTATCACTAGCTTGATGATGCGTGAGTGTCGCTTCATATACGAGAGATTTCACTCTGCATCTTCACTCTAATGGACAATCTTCCCTGGATCTGCAAGAGCAGTGCGCATTTTCATTTTCATTGCGTTCCCTTCCGATGATCTTTATTTATTGATAGGGTGGTAGTAAATAAAATTAAAATAGCTTCTCTAAGATCCCTTAGAACCTTATACCAGATACATAGTAACCAAAGATAAAATAAAATAACAGCATATGGGATACTCATTGATTAATCATAATATAAGCGTATAAAATATATAATAAATAAAATAAATAAAAAAATATAAAGTCATATAAAAAATATATAAAAAATAAAATATAAAATATAACATAATTGAAAAGCAAAGAATCATGAGTTAACCCCCCTTAACTAATATAAAGAAAGACAAACGTTTAAAGAATTAAGATAGATTAATTACCTCCCTTTGATCAACCAAGACTAACCGATTAAACCGGAAACCATGCTAATTAGGAACAACATAGGACAATATACATGTACTAAAATACATTAAATTAAATATTAAAAAATTTGAAAATTGATATTGAAATAAAATAAAATATACAGAAATAAGGATAAGCTATAGTTAAATAAAAATGAACATCAATATAAACAATATATGCGATCCTGCCTTTTCCTCAACACAGAAAACATGGCTGACGAGAGCCTTTTTTTTTTTTTTTTTTTTTTACAAGGGTGTCACCACTTATCAAGGCCCAGAGGCCACTCGAGGATAAGGGTTAATAGGTATACATTAGTCATTGTGATTTTAGCATAGTAAACAGTGGGAATTTTGAAACTTGGATTACTTAGGGGGACGATTCAATTAGAACTTGTTCACATTGGACTTTTTCTTAGGTATCAACTCATTATCAAGGCCAAGAGGTTACTAAGTGCATGAAGTCATCCCGACTAAGGGAATCAAATTGAGAAGAGAGTGAGAGAGAGAGAGAGAGAGAGAGAGAGAGAGAGTGTGTGTGTGTGTGTTTATGTGTTTGTGTGTGTGTGCGTGAGAGAGAGAGAAAGAGAGAGAGAGAAAAATAAAGAGAAAAAGAGAGAGAAAGAAAGAAAGAAAGAGAAAGAAGGGATGTTGAGCCTAACATTATTTACGATTTACTATTAACTGGTCCCCCTTACGTTAGGCTTGGAACCGACGGAACCAATGTTTTTCTGACCTCCTGTACAATTTTAAATATATATATATATATATATATATATATATATATATATATATATATATATATATATATATATATATTGGAAATGTTTAAACATTGTAATTTCGTATACCCATCTTAGCAGCAGCCAAAAAGCGTAACAGTGGGAAGCGCTTACTGTCGACTAGATGGTCGAATTTTTACCCTGGATTGAAGTAGTTTCTAACTGCACTAATGATCTGTAATACAGCGAAACAGTACTGTATGTGGATTACTATATATATATATATATATATATATACAGAGAGAGAGAGAGAGAGAGAGAGAGAGAGAGAGAGAGAGAGAGAGAGAGAGAGGGGGGGGGGAAGAAATATCTATAGATATTTGAGTAATATTATGAATAACTACCTGTCGGGTTTGAACTGCATACCTTACTAAATTTGAATGTCAAGAATCATTCATTTCTTGACCCCAGGAAGAAACGTGATTACCGGAGAGCTGGGGTGGGGAGAAGGGAGAGTCGGGTGTTTTGTTAAGCAATGATCCGGGGAATCACGAATAGCGATTTGTTGTTCACAGAAGAACGAGAAGCAAAAGCGCGGGAATCCATTTGCTTTCATTGAAAACAAGAATGATGAGTGCATGAAGTCATCCCGACAAAGGGAATCAAATTGAGAAGAGAGAGAGAGAGAGAGAGAGAGAGAGAGAGAGAGAGAGAGAGAGAGAGAGAGAGAGTGTGTGTGTGTGTTTATGTGTTTGTGTGTGTGTGCGTGAGAGAGAGAGAAAGAGAGAGAGAAAAAGAGAGAGAAAGAAAGAAAGAGAAAGAAGGGATGTTGCTAATATGTGAGGTGGGCGCTATCAACGCAGTAATCTTCTATATAAAAGCCCTAATCTTTGGCTTTGTCTTCAATCCACTATTGATGGCCTCCATCTTTATTTCACACGGTTTGCACTTCAACGCAATTTGGTTCACCTCAGGTCACGTCATTAGGTCAAGCACACAAGGACAAATATATCTTCTAGTTTTCATATTTTTTTAGATCTATTTTCACTTTTTATATCTATATACTTACTATTTCTTTTTCTCCATCTTTTATTTTGCTATTTACAAATTGTTTTTCGCAGCTGTTTTTCTAACTTTCTGACTACTTAAAGTAGGTGAAAATTGTATCCGAAAACTTATTTTCAAACTGATTTTTTGTTTTTCCATACAACATTTCAAAACGATTAGATTCTCTTGTTTTTTGTCACATATGTTTCAATTAGTGAAAAGCCTTGTTTCTTGACCGAAATAAAAATATAACAATCCAAATTAATCGCAAAGAATGAAATTATACCTTTTTCATTTTTTTAGAACATATTAACAAAACAGTTCCACGCGGAAACTACAAAACAAAACAAAAAAGAAGAAAAGTTTGAGATATAATATACAGATATTTGCTCTTAAACTTTTCTCATTTTTGTTAGTGACCACAGAACGAAAATCATTGCTGAAAATAATAAAAAAAAGCGAAAAATCTGTCCAAAAAATACGAAAAGCATAAAAAAAAAGAAAGAAAGTGTTTTGCAAATTTTTAATTCCAAAATATGATTTAAATGCTGTTAAAATCTTTCAGTGTATTTGCAGTACTATATATTAAATGTACACGCTGTCTTGTGCCAAGAGTAGATGTCAGGTCTTTTATGACGTCACTTTCTTTAGTCCATAGAGCTTCGAAAGGGATCGAAAAGACTTAATGCAAATCGGTTCTGAGTAAATTAAGTTTTTTGATTTTTTATGCGTTCTTTAATAATAATAATAATAATAATAATAATAATAATAATAATAATAATAATAATAATAATAATAATAATAAATTATATATATAGAAAAGTCAATAGAAATTAATTAAATTTAAAACTTGTAAAATTATAAAGAGAAGACAAGGAAAGAGAAGGGGGAAATAAGTGTATGAAGAAATAAAAAAAAATTTTTTTAATTACATTTTCACCCCAAACAGGGCATATTGCCACTTTGATGTGGGCTATTATCAGGGGCAAAAGCTACAGAGGTATTATGTGGGCAGTTTGATAGCAAGTTGTATGTTCACGTTACACTTGAACTTCTGCGTGTCAGTATAGTTGGGGAAGCAGAGACCCGCAAGGGAATTCCAAAGTCTAGCAGTTCTGGGGAAGAAACTAGTTGAGTAGCAAGCTCTCCTACATCTAGGGACCTCTACTGTGCAGGGATGGGATTTAGCTGCTTGTCGGGTTTGTCGGGGGTATTTACATCGAGGGGGTACAAGTGCTTGCAGTTCGTCAGCGCATTCACCATTAAAATACTTGTAGAACAGGCAGAGGGATGCAACTTTTCGTCGAAGAAGCCGAAGCTTAGATGACAGTTCTATAAATTCAACAGTATGTTCTATACAGTACAATATAGAAAACACTGTATTGTAAACTAAGTGAATGCGGGGAGTCATATTGAGCTTTCTCCCGGGGCAAGACAGGCATTTAATATATTATAGTAAAAAATGATCGATTTGACCGACTTCAATTGCAATAAATGTATTGGAAGTATAGGTTGATTCTAATAAAATACTGAGTAATGTTGGGTCTCCTTGCTAGTAGAATATAATCCCTAAATTATACCATCGATTTTGCAAACACATGGTATAAGAAGAGATCAATAAGAATCGATATCTGTACGTTAAAAAATTAATTTTCTACGTATTACCTTCGAGTAGACGAATTAGACGAATTAAACATGTTAGTATTCAACGGTTGCTTGTTTTTCTTATTTGTGTGACCGATTTTTTCTTTCAATCGGTTCTTTATGAGTTACGATTAGCATAAGAAAGAAACAGAAAAACAAGTCTTGATGTTGTTGTTTCCTTTCTTTCTCTCATTTAAGACATTTTGGGTATTTTTTATGCCTGTTTGATTTCACCGATTATGCTTATCAAGTGATCTTAGCACAGATCTCGCGAGAACAACACAGCGTGTTTTCAGGTGAGAAAAAATCCTTTTGAGCTAGATCTGATGAAAATACATGGTTTTGTCAATAGCGAATGAAATCAACTTAATCAATCTCCCATTAAATGTTTTAACTTCTCCATCGTTCTTTCAATCATACTCGTCCCATTGCTCTCCCCTCTTTCTGCCCCCCTTCTCTAACATATTATCCTTCCCTCTAATATATATATATATATATATATATATATATATATATATATATATATATATATATATATATATATATATAAGCCTGTCGAGTCCTAGCGTGGATGAAACGCGGAATATTCTGTGTAGCTTAATTGCCATATATATTTTTATTACTTAGTAACTAGCTCTACCTATGTATTGAGCACTATTGAAGTAAATACTTAAAGTTTATGCAACCTCTCTCCCACAGAAGAGACGTTACGAGCCTGTCTTTGTTTTATCGTTATTTCAATGGCAAGTGCTCGTCCAAGCTCCAATGTCTCCCCCCCTCGCCAATCTTTCACGAAAAACACCCGTCTAGCTGAAACCACTGTCATTTTCCCCACTCTTTATCAAAACGTAGATTCCATGAACAAAGCTTCTTTCTTAGAAGTGCACGCCTGTGGAATTCTCTTCCGTTTGCCTGTTTCCCACCTGACTACAACCTGGATGTCTTCAAGTCCAACACAAACAAATTCTTGATTAACCGCCCCCCTAAGTAAGACACTTTATCAAATCTCCAATACTAACGATTACTACGATACTATCCCATAGATTACTGTACACGCAATAGCCATTATCCCCGAGTGGCTTCTGGAGCTTGATAAGTGGTGACCTTCATGTAAAAAAAAATTAACTGATGTGATTAAATGAAGTAGTCATATATATATATATATATATATATATATATATATATATATATATATATATATATATATATATACATAATCACAATGCGATGCTTTTCACCCGTTCATTCTATAGACGAATAAAGAATCCATGCCGGAAGATAAGCATTATATTAAGTGTTCTCATTCAGCACCGACCAGTGACAGGAAGAAATGATCAAAGAAGAAAAGTAAAATACAAAACGGTATGGTGACTTTATCGTAAACATATGCACAAACTAGAGGTGACACAAGACTACACCCATAGACATACACACACAGACAGAGGATCACGGTGCGCACACATATAGAGGCGCATATACATACATAGACGCGTATTGATAATGAGGGAGACATTCATAATAATAATATTAAAATGAGACTTAATAGCAATAACCGAACAGACAAAAACCTCCTCCCCATAACATTATTACACGAACACCTATATATATATATATATATGAGAAGTGAAACACGAATTACCATTAGCATATAAGCGACGCTCTTTGTGTAAACAAATCGAGCGGAGGTATTTCGGACGATATCAAAACATCGTTAAACTCACTACTCGTTCAAGCAGCATTGACTGCCGTACAAACGGTCGGGTTTCAATCTTGGCTTGAGGTAGTTGCCTGTCTAGCCGCACTGATGAGCTGCGAAACAGCGAAACAGTACTGTATGTGGATGACTATAGTGCTCCTCACCTTGAGTTGAGAATATTGAAAAGTGAAACACGAATTACCATTAGCATATAAGCGACGCTCTTTGTGTAAACAAATCGAGCGGAGGTATTTCGGACGATATCAAAACATCGTTAAACTCACTACTCGTTCAAGCAGCCTTGACTGCCGTACAAACGGTCGGGTTTCAATCCTGGCTTGTGGTAGTTGCCTGTCTAGCCGCACTGATGAGCTGTGAAACAGCGAAACAGTACTGTATGTGAATGCCTATATATATACAAAGGTTTCCTTCAGTCTTGACAGACTATGGATACCCATGGTAAGGGTGCATGCGCGTGAAATTTTTGTGGCAAGAGTTGCGCAATAACCAACCACTCCTCTCCTGAGTCAACATTGTTGACTACCAGTGGCAAGTGGAGGTTCAGGACGACTAGAAACGATGCCAAGATAAGCGGAGAGCACATACAACACCTAGAATTCCCAAATGGTCACCCATCTGGTATTAGCCGGGCTCAACGTTGCTTAACTTCGGTGATCTGACGAGAACCGGTGTGTCAACGTGATTATGCCGTGTGTGTGTGTATATATATATATATATATACATATATATATACATATATATATATATTTATATATATATATATATATATATATATATATATATATATATATATATATATATATATATATATATATATATATATTTCTCTGGAAATATATTTTCTTTCCTTATAATATATCCCAATCTTTATTTAAGAAGCTCAATGTAATTACAGAGCAATATAGTGAATAAATGACATTTATATTTCAAAGATGAGTTAAGGGCAAAATAGATTCATTGATTGATATAATAATTAAGTGATTGACTTTGCGGTACGAAACAGATACTGTCAAGAATTGTAAATGCCAACTAAATTAGAGGAATAAATTATGAGATGG